>NW_023416382.1:0-147788 GCF_014108235.1 Myotis myotis | reverse complement strand
TGGCCCTAACCGGGCGAGCCCTTACCGAGAGAATGGCCTAACCCGGGACCAGAGCGCCCTTACGGAGAGAATGGCCCTAAACCGGGACCAGAGCGCCCTTACGGAGAGAATGGCCCTAACCCGGGACCAGAGCGCCCTTACGGAGAGAATGGCCCTAACCCGGGGCAGAGCGCCCTTACGGAGAGAGAATGGCCCTAACCCGGGGGCAGAGCGCCCTTACGGAGAGAATGGCCCTAACCCGGGGGCAGAGCGCCCTAACGGAGAGAATGGCCCTAACCCGGGGCAGAGCGCCCTTACGGAGAGAATGGCCCTAACCCGGGACCAGAGTGCCCCTTACGAGAGAATGGCCCTAACCGGGACCAGAGCGCCCTTATGGAGAGAATGGCCCTAACCCGGGGGCAGAGCGCCCTTACGGAGAGAATGGCCCTAACCCGGGGCAGAGCGCCCTTACCGAGAGAATGGCCCTAACCCGGGACCAGAGCGCCCTTACGGAGAGAATGGCCCTAACCCGGGGGCAGAGCGCCCTTACGGAGAGAATGGCCCTAACCCGGGACCAGAGCGCCCTTACGGAGAGAATGGCCCTAAACCGGGACCAGAGCGCCCTTACGGAGAGAATGGCCCTAACCCGGGGCAGAGCGCCCTTACGGAGAGAATGGCCCTAACCCGGGACCAGAGCGCCCTTACGGAGAGAATGGCCCTAAACCGGGGACCAGAGCGCCCTTACGGAGAGAATGGCCCTAACCCGGGGGCAGAGCGCCCTTACGGAGAGAATGGCCCTAACCCGGGACCAGAGCGCCCTTACGGAGAGAATGGCCCTAACCCGGGGGCAGAGCGCCCTTACGGAGAGAATGGCCCTAACCCGGGGGCAGAGCCCCCTTACGGAGAGAATGGCCCTAACCCGGGGGCAGAGCGCCCTTACCGAGAGAATGGCCCTAACCCGGGACCAGAGCGCCCTTACGGAGAGAATGGCCCTAACCGGGGGCAGAGCGCCCTTACGGAGAGAATGGCCCTAACCCGGGACCAGAGCGCCCTTATGGAGAGAATGTCCCTAACCCGGGGGCAGAGCGCCCTTACCGAGAGAATGGCCCTAACCCGGGACCAGAGCGCCCTTACGGAGAGAATGGCCCTAAACCGGGACCAGAGCGCCCTTACGGAGAGAATGGCCCTAACCGGGGGCAGAGCGCCCTTACGAGAGAATGGCCCTAACCCGGGACCAGAGCGCCCTTATGGAGAGAATGGCCCTAAACCGGGACCAGAGCGCCCTTACGGAGAGAATGGCCCTAACCCGGGGCAGAGCGCCCTTACGGAGAGAATGGCCCTAACCCGGGGGCAGAGCGCCCTTACCGAGAGAATGGCCCTAACCCGGGGCAGAGTGCCCTTACGGAGAGAATGGCCCTAACCCGGGGGCAGAGCGCCCTTACCGAGAGAATGGCCCTAACCCGGGGGCAGATCGCCCTTACGGAGAGAATGGCCCTAAACCGGGACCAGAGCGCCCTTACGGAGAGAATGGCCCTAACCCGGGACCAGAGCGCCCTTACGGAGAGAATGGCCCTAACCCGGGGCAGAGCGCCCTTACCGAGAGAATGGCCCTACAGAGCGCCCTTACCGAGAGAATGGCCCTAACCGGGGCCAGAGCGCCCTTACGGAGGAGAATGGCCCTAACCCGGGACCAGAGCGACCCTTACTGGAGAGAATGGCCCTAACACGGGGGCAGAGCGCCCTTACCGAAGAGAATGGCCCTAACCCGGGACACAGAGCGCCCTCTACCGAGAGAATGGTCCCTAACCCGGGGGCAGAGCGCGCCCTTACCGAAGAGAATGGCCCTAACCCGGGGACAGAGCGCCCATTACGGAGAGAATGGCCCTAACCCGGGAAGAGCGCCCTACGAGAGGAATGGCCCTAACCAGGGACCAGCGAGCCCTTACGGAGGAGAATGGCCCTAACCCGGGGGCAGAGCGCCCTTACGGAGGAGAATGGCCCTAACCCGGGGACCAGAGCGCCCTTACGGAGAGAATGGCCCTAACCCGGGGCAGAGCGCCCTACGGAGAGAATGGCCCTAACCCGGGGGCAGAGCGCCCTTACGGAGAGGAATGGCCCTAACCCGGGGGCAGAGCGCCCTTACGGAGAGAATGGCCCTAACCCGGGGCCAGAGCGCCCTTACGGAGAGAATGGCCCTAACCCGGGGGCAGAGCGCCCTTACCGAGAGAATGGCCCTAACCCGGGACCAGAGCGCCCTTACGGAGAGAATGGCCCTAACCGGGACCAGAGCGCCCTTACGGAGAGAATGGCCCTAACCCGGGGGCAGAGCGCCCTTACCGAGAGAATGGCCCTAACCCGGGACCAGAGCGCCCTTATGGAGAGAATGGCCCTAACCCGGGACCAGAGCGCCCTTACGGAGAGAATGGCCCTAACCCGGGACCAGAGCGCCCTTACGGAGAGAATGGCCCTAACCCGGGGACCAGAGCGCCCTTACCGAGAGAGAATGGCCCTAACCCGGGTGCAGAGCGCCCTTACGGAGAGAATGGCCCTAACCCGGGGGCAGAGCGCCCTTACCGAGAGAATGGCCCTAACCCGGGACCAGAGCGCCCTTACTGAGAGAATGGCCCTAAAACCGGGACCAGAGCGCCCTTACGGAGAGAATGGCCCTAACCCGGGGGCAGAGCGCCCTTACCGAGAGAATGGCCCTAACCCGGGGGCAGAGCGCCCTTACGGAGAGAATGGCCCTAACCCGGTGGCAGAGCGCCCTTACCGAGAGAATGGCCCTAACCCGGGGGCAGAGCGCCCTTACGGAGAGAATGGCCCTAACCCGGGGGCAGAGTGCCCTTACGGAGAGAATGACCCTAACCCGGGGGCAGAGCGCCCTTACCGAGAGAATGGCCCTAACCCGGGGGCAGAGCGCCCTTACGGAGAGAATGGCCCTAACCCGGGGGCAGAGCGCCCTTACGGAGAGAATGGCCCTAACCCGGGGGCAGAGCGCCCTTACCGAGAGAATGGCCCTAACCCGGGGGCAGAGCGCCCTTACGGAGAGAATGGCCCTAAACCGGGACCAGAGCGCCCTTACGGAGAGAATGGCCCTAACCCGGGACCAGAGCGCCCTTACGGAGAGAATGGCCCTAACCCGGGACCAGAGCGCCCTTACGGAGAGAATGGCCGTGGTTTAAGAGAACGTGCTGCGGGTGCTGTGGGAGCAGCAGGGCCTCCTGGAGCTGCAGGAAGAGGCAGACTGTGTCCCGTGTCCCGTGTCTGTATCCTTGTTCTGTGTCCTGTGTCCGTGTTCCATGTCTGAGTTACATATCCGTGTTCCGTGTCTGTGTCCCATGTCCCATGTCCCGTGTCTGTGTTCTGTATCCATGTCCCATGTCCCGTGTCTGTGTTCCATATCCGTGTCCCGTGTCTGTTTTGTATCTGTGTCCTGTGTCCATGTTCCATATTTGTGTTCCTTGTCTGTGTTCCGTATCCGTGTCCCATGTCCATGTTCCTATTTGTGTTCCAGATCCATGCCCCATGTCCATGTTCCTATTTGTGTTCTGTATCCATGTTTTGCATCCCATGTCCCGTGTTCTGTGTCCCGCGTCCGTGTTCTGTATTTGTGTTCCGTATCTGTGCTCCATGTTCCATGTCTGTGTCCCATGTCCTGTGTCCATGTCTCATGTTTTGTACCTGTGTCCCATGTCCCATGTCCCCTGTCCAGTGTCTGTGTCTCATGTCCCGTGTCCCATGTCCCATGTCTGTGTCCCATGTCCGTGTGTCCCATGTCCGTGTCCCATGTCCCGTGTCCGTGAGGAGCAGCCTGCAGAGAGGAGACCCTCGCCATACACCCCAGGCTCCTCCATTTCTCAGTCCAAGTGAGACCCACAGGGCCAGGGAGGGTCGCACATGGAGGAGAAGGGGCTGTGTCCACAGAGCCAGCCAGGCTGTGAGGACAGACAGAGGCCAGGGCGGGGAGCAGGGGCTTCCAGGGACCATCAGCCTCCCGAGGATTCCCAGGGAAGCTTCGAGAAAGCCAGATTTCCCTCGGAAGGGGTCAAGGCATTTTAATTTAAAATATTAATGGGTGTCACATGAGGCTGATAATTGGGTTCCATTCATCCTTCACATGTTTGCAAAACTGGAATCATGTCAGACATGCATCCTTGTTCCACACGCATTAAGTCTGAGGCGATCTACCCGATAGTCGCTATTTTGATGGCTGCTTACCATTCAGTTGTCATCATGTGCCACCCTTCACCAGGCATCCCCTCTCGCTGGATGTGGCCTCTGACCCTGAGTTTTCACTCCAGTAACTCATCCTGGACGGGCCTCGGTGAGCAGGCAGCATGGGGCGCTTTGGGTGTGAGAGGACCCCCGCATGATTCCAAGAGGAGAAGCGGGACCCAGTGAGCCCATCTGCCTGCGCAGCCACACAGCTTCCTGGCTTGGTTGTGCCATCAGCTGTCCACCTGCAGGGCCTGAGAGAAACCTTTGCCCACAGGAAAGGTGGGCTACTTTGACTTAATCTTTTAAAAAAATATATTTTTATTGATTTCAGAGAGGGAGGGAGAGAGAGAGAGAGGAACATCAATGATGAGAGAGAATCATTGATCAGCTGCATGCCCCACACTGGGGGTCAAGCCTGCAACCCAGGCATCAAACCATGACCTTCTGGTTCATAGATCGATTCTCAGCCACTGAACCACACCGGCTGGGCTTGTCTTAATTTGTAACATGCTGGGTGTCCACTGTAGAAATTTTAGAAGATATTGAGCAATTTAAAAAGAAAACATCTATAATTCCATGTGCCAGAATTATTTATGACCAGCAGTTTTTTAAAACTTATTTTTATTGATATATAACTGACATATAACATTGTGTAAGTTTAAGGTGTATAACTAGTTTTTGATTTATATCTTTTCGATCCTGTGGACTCGTTCACAACATTGGCGTCAGCTCTGACGCTGTGGGCATGTGCTCCGTGGGCGCGCATTTCTGGAAAGCCTCTGTCACCCACAGGGCGTTGCTCATGGTTCTCATGGCCACTTTGCATGGATGGGACGACACGCCTTTTCTGATGCTCATTTTCACATGAAGGGAACCCTCTGACCTTCGGGAGGGGCTGCGTCGGAGCCGCCTCCTGAGATTCATGGCTGCAGAGCTGCCTCTTTGTTGTTTTTATGAAATAAAGTCTTATATCCCCTGGTCCTTTTTTCCTCCTCCCTCCCTCCCTCCCTCTTCCCTCCCTCCTCCCTCCCTTCCTCCCTCTCTCCCTCCCTCCCTTCCTTTCTCTCTTTCTCCTCTTCTCTCCTTTCCTTCTGTTCCTTTTTTCTCTTTCTTTTATGTTTTGATCTTTATTGTCTTTGTTCTGCTTGATTTGGATGCTGCTCGCAGCAAACCCTTCTTCGTGTGGAGTTCTGCCCTGTGGGAGTTTCTTTCTGGCGCTGAGGGTTTGCAGTGTCTGCACAGCTCCCACCTCCTTAGCCCTTTCCTGGCCCTGTCATCCCCACGCCCAGGAGTGCACAGGAGTCCTCTAGGCTCCACAAGGCTGCCGCTTTCCACGGCAGCTGAGACCTTCCTTTCACAGCTGCCGCCGAGGTCATTTCAATGGCACAGCTGCATCTGAGATAAAGGGGACTGGGTCCCTGAGCACTGGACCCCCCTCCCCCCCGTCAGTCCATATGGGACCGAATATGAGCAGAGAGTGAACGTTTCAAGTAGTAGGTCAGTGAATTCTGGGGGCTGATTCACACAGCCTGACATCCCGACTCATAGAGAAACTGTGAAAGGGAAATGCTGCCACTGCAGATCCTGAAATAGGAGCTGAATTAGCAGCGCAGGGACAAGACGGGGAGCTGATGGCGGGCTGGAGAGACCAGGATCCATGCAATGTAAGAAGCAAACCATGTGGCAAACCCGTATTGTGTGACAATTGGGAAGACACACCGAGTGACTCCTGAATTCATCATTCTTGGGGAGGAGGCTGGAAAAAAGATGGTAATGTTTCTTCACTGTTGTTGGCTGCTTTGGGGACGGATGACAGGAAAGAAAACAGCTTCAGAGAATGGAAAGGAGTTGGGATCAGTCAGGAGTTCAGGACAGAGCAGGCTGAACCCCAAGCTGCTTCCTGATTGCTAACAGTCTGAGGTGGTATTCAAAGGCTTTGGGCCAGAAACCCAGCAACATCTCTCATAGGATTGAAGTACCTGAGGGTAAATATTAGATTGAGGGTGTGGCCTCCCATCTACTATTTCAGGTGGATTAAAATGAGAGAAAGACACCCCCTAGGTGACAAAGAAAAGGCAAATAGGAGCGTTATCTCTCGTAAAGAAGTTCGGGAGCAGCAACTGGTACATAGAACAAACCTGAGGCAAATAGATCAGATGCTGGCTAGGTGTTTAAAGGGAATATAATTCCACCTAGAGGCCTGGTGCATGAAATTCGTGCACGGGTAGGGTCCCTAGGCCTGGCTGGCAATCAGGGCTGATTGGGGCCTTCCTTCTCCTGGCTGCTGGCTGCCGGCTGGAGCCTTCCTTCATTTTGAGCTGCCCCCTAGTGGTCAGTGCACATCATAGTGAGCAGTCAAACTCCTGGTTGGTCAAACTCCCAAGGGGACAATTTGCATTCCATTGGAATAAAACCACATAAAAATACAACTAATCTTCAAAACAACCATCATTCAGAAATGCCTGAAATCTAGCTGAATGGAAGTCTTACATTTAAGGAATTAAAGAAGCTGCATTGAGACTGGTAGGAGGGTGGACCATGTGTGGGGTTTTTAATTGGGAGGGATAACTTGGCTATGGAGGTCCCCCCTGAGAAGTGAGGGGTCCCAGCCTCACACCAGACTCTCTCAGCCCTGGGTTCCAGTGCCAGGAAGAGAAATCACCATCAGTTTGGGCTGTAAAAACCAGTGGGGATTGAGGATGAGAAAGAGAGGAACTGCCTGGGTCTCCAGCAGTCTTCGTGTCACTCAGCCACAATCCCTGCTGGTTTTTACAGCCTGAAGTTACAGGGATTTCTCTTCCCGGTATTGGAACACTGGGCT
Source organism: Myotis myotis (assembly GCF_014108235.1). Taxonomy (NCBI): domain Eukaryota; kingdom Metazoa; phylum Chordata; class Mammalia; order Chiroptera; family Vespertilionidae; genus Myotis; species Myotis myotis. The sequence continues at coordinate 140,770 of NW_023416382.1, read as the reverse complement.
GAGGGTTCTTGAGTGGGACTCCTTGCTCCTCAGGGGAGACCTCTTCAGCCAAGACATTTCTCCTGATAAACAACAATGACACACCACACGTGGGTGTCAGACCAGCCTGTTCCATACCTCTGATCCCCTACCAGTCTCACTGTGGCTTCTTATTTAATTCTCAAGTTGTAGGACTCCAGTTCAGCTGGTTTTCAGGTGGCTCTGATGATGGCTGTTCTACAGTTTAGTTGTAATTTTGATGTGGTTGTGGAAGGAGGCAAGTACCACATTTACCTATGCTGCCATCTTGACCCTCCTCATGATGATGTGTTTATTTTTTATATAGTAGACTTTGTAAAAATTTTTTTTATTGATTTCAGAGAGGAAGGGAAAGGGAGAGAGAAACAGATACATCAATGATGAGAAAGGGTCATCATTCAGCTGCTTCCTGCACTCTTCTTACTGGGGATTGAGCCACAATCCATGTGCCCTGACTGGGAATTGAACCATGACCTCCTGGTTCTTAGGTCAACAATCAACCCCTGAGTCACACTGGTCTGGCTATATTTATTTTTTAACTGTGAAAAAATTTTTTTTGTTAAACCTCACCAGAGGATATTTTCCCATTGATTTATAGGGAGAATGGAAGAGATAAGGAAAGACAGAGAGAAACACTGACGTGGGAGAGACACATTGATTGGTTGCCTCCTGCATGTGCCTCGACCAGGGCCCTGGCCGGGAAGGAGCCTGCAACCAAGGTACGGGCTTTTGACCGGGATTGAACCTAGGACCCTTTGGTTCACTGAGCCAAACTGGCCAGGACTTAACTATGAAATTTATGAGACATACCAAAGAGTCTATGGCACATATGCAACTTTGAAATTAAATTTATTGGGTGACATTGGTTAATAGGATTATATAGGTTTCTAGTGTACATTGCTGTGATGCATGATCTGTGTATTGCATTGTGTTCCCACCACCGAAAGTCAAATCATCTTCCACCACAATATGATTGGTGCCCTTTACCATTACCCTCCCCTTCCCTCTGGTAGCCACCATACTGTTGCCGGTGTCTGAGTTTCAGTTTTACATACCACACTAGAGGCCCGATGCATGAAATCCGTGTAAGAGCAGGCCTTCCTTCCCCCGGCTGCTGGCATCGTCTTCCCGCTGGCACTAGGGACCTGGGCTTCCCTCGAAGCCTCAGCTTCATCTGGAAGGTCGTCCAGAAGGCTGTCTGGTCTAATTAGCATATTATGCTTTTATTATTATAGATATGAGTGAAATCATATTGTTCTTTGCTTTTTCTGGTTTACTTATTTTGCTTAGCATTTTCTCAAGGTCCTTTTATGTTTTTGCAAATGGCAGTATTTCATCTTTTCTTATGGCTTAGTAGTATCCATAGCATATGTGTACCACATCTTCTTTATTCAATCCTCTATCAAAGGACACTTTGGTTGTCTGCATGTAATGACCACCATGAATAATGGTGCAATAAACATAGGGGTGCATATATCTTTGTGAAAAAAAGTTTTTTAGTTTTGGTGGTAGATATTCAAAAGAGCAATTGCTGTGTCATATGGTAATTTCATTCTTGACTTTTTTTTTTGGAATATATTTTATTGATTTTTTACAGAGAGGAAGAGAGAGGGACAGAGTCAGAAACATTGATGAGAGAGAAACAACAATCAGCCGCCTCCTGCACACCTCCCACTGGGGATGTGCCCGCAACCAAGGTACATGCCCTTGACCGGAATCGAACCTGGGACCTTTTAGTCCACAGGCCAACGCTCTATCCACTGAGCCAAACCAGTTAGGGCTCATTCTTGACTTTTTGAGGAGCCTCCATATTCTTTTCCATAGTGGACACAGCAGTTTACATTCTCACTAAAAGCAAAGGAGGCTTTCTTATTCTCCACAACCTTTTGAACATGTGCGGCTGCTGGTTGCATTGATAATCACTAGTCTAACAGGTGTGAGTGGCATCTCGATGTAGTCTTGGCTTGCATTTCCCTAATAGCTAGTGAGGTTGAACACCTTTTCTTATAGCCATTGGCCATCTGTATGTCTTCTTGGGAGAGGTGTCCGTCAGGTTCTCCGCCCATTTTTTAACTGAATTGTTTGTTTGGCGCTGAAATGTATGAATTCTTTTTTTTTTAATTAAATCTTTATTGTTCAGATTATTACATTTGTTCCTCTTTTTTTCCCCCCATAACTCCCCTCCTCCCAGTTCCCCCCCACCCTCCGCCCTCACTCCCCACCCACTGTCCTCATCCATAGGTGCACGATTTTTGTCTAGTCTCTTCCCGCATCTCCCACGCCCCTTTCCCCCCCAAGAATAGTCAGTCCATTCCCTTTCTATGTCCCTGATTCTATTATAATCACCAGTTCATTCTGTTCATCAGATTATTTATTCACTTGATTCTTAGATTCACTTGTTGCTAGATGCATATTTGTTGTTCATAATTTGTATCTTTACCTTTTTCTTCTTCTTCCTCTTCTTAAAGGATACCTTTCAGCATTTCATATAATCCTGGTTTGGTGGTGATGAACTCCTTTAGCTTTTCCTTATCTGTGAAGCTCTTTATCTGACCTTCAATTCTGAATGATAGCTTTGCTGGATAAAGTAATCTTGGTTGTAGGTTCTTGGCATTCATCACTTTGAATATTTCTTGCCACTCCCTTCTGGCCTGCAAAGTTTCTGTTGAGAAATCAGCTGACAGTCGTATGGGTATTCCCTTGTAGGTAACTGAGTTTCTTTCTCTTGTTGCTTTTAAGATTCTCTCTTTGTCTTTTGCTCTTGGCATTTTAATTATGATGTGTCTTGTTGTGGTCCTCTTTGGATTCCTTTTGTTTGGGGTTTGCTGCGCTTCTTGGACCTGTAAGTCCATTTCTTTCACCAGGTAGGGGAAGTTTTCTGTCATTATTTCTTCAAATAGGTTTTCAATATCTTGCTCTCTCTCATCTTCTGGCACCCCTATAATTCTGATGTTGGTATGCTTGAAGCTGTCCCAGAGGCTCCTTACACTATCCTCGCATTTTTGGATTCTTTTTTCATTTCGCTTTTCCGGTTGGGTGTTTTTTGCTTCCTCGCATTTCAAATCATTGACTTGATTCTTGCGCTCCTCTGGTCTGCTGTCGGGAGTCTGTATAATATTCGTTATTTCAGTCCGTGTATGCTTAATTTCTAGTTGGTCCCCCAACATAACTTCGAGGGTCTCATTAGTTTTCTTGTAGATCTCATTAAGTTTATCGGCAGCTTCTAAACAGTTCTTGAGAGACCTTAAAAGTGTGGTTCTGAACTCTATATCTTCCATTGACAATTTTGTCCTGTTTCTTTGTCTCCGCATTTTGTTATGCTTTCTTGGTGCACCCCCTAGTGGTCTTTGTGCGCAGTCTTGTAGTTAAGCCTTGATTGTTGTAGCTAATACCAGGGAGGGTTTGACCTCCAGGCCAAGTGGCTGTGAGAATCAGCTGTGTCTGCAGTGAGAGAACTTCTGTCCTCTAGGGAGGTGCTAATCTAGCCTTTGCCTGAGGCTATCCGGCAAATGCCTCTGTGCAGGGCTTGGGCGGGGCGGGTCACACAGGATCAACAGGGTGGGCTGGAGAGAGCAGTTATGGCGGCTCTCAGTCCTGTCCCCAGGGGCTCTGCCTCTCTGAGTCCCAGCAACCGCTGCAAACCTCGGAGAGAAAGCTGCACTCGCTCTGACCAAAGCCAGACAGTCCCGCTTCTCCCGTTTGAGTCTGGGTCCCTAAAGACTCACCCGTATTTGGAGCTCAGAGTCTGCGACTCCCTCCCGATTGAAAACGCCAACCGCGCCCTCTGCCGCCAGCCCGCTCCGCGCACTCCGCACCTCAGAATTTGACTTCAGCACTGCGCCTCCTCTGAGTGTCCGTATGCGTTTCTCTTTCCTCCTAGTTGTAGGACTTCCACTCAGCCAGCGTTCCTGTGGTTCTGGGTGATGTCCATTCCGTCTTTTAGTTTCACTTTTGAAGTAGTTGTTCAAGGCAGCAAACTCCGGCGTTAACCTATGCTGCCTTCTTGGTTCTCTTCATGAATTCTTTATATATTTTGGATATAAACTCCTTGTCAGAGCTGTTGTTTGCAAATGTCCTCTCCCATCTGGTTGGCTGTCTTTTTGTTTGTTGGCAGGTTCTCTGGCTGTGCAGACGCTTTTGATGAGTCCCATTCATGTATTTTTGCCTTTACCTCCCTTGCATTTGGGGTCAAATTCATTAAATGTTCTCTATAACCCAGGTCCGTAAGTTCAGTACCTATGTTTTTTTCTATGTAGTTGATTGTATCATATCTTATATTTAGGTCTTTGATATATTTTGAATTAATTTTTTTACAGGGGCAAAAACTGTAATCTGGTTTCATTATTTTGCATGTGGCTCTCCAATTTTCTCAGCACCAATTATTGAGGAGGCTTTCTTTTCTCCATTGTGTGTTTTTGTCTCTTTTGTAAAATACTAGTATCCCATATGTATGTGGTTTTATTTCTGGGTTCTCAGTTTTGCTCCATTGGTCCGTGTGTCTGTTTCTCTGCCAATACCATGTTGTTTTGATTATCATAGCTCTGTTGCATAATTTGAAATCAGGTAGTGTGGTACCTCCAGCTTTGTACTTTTTTCTCAGGATTGCTTTGGCTATTCGGGGGTCTTTTGTGGTTCCATACAATTCTGAGGATTTTTTGTTTTATTTCTTTTTTATTTTATTTTATTTTATTTTATTGCTTAAAGTATTACAAAGGGTATTACATATGTGTCCATTTCCCCCCCCCCCCCCCGCCCTAGACAGTCCCCTAGCCTCCCCTACCCCCCAGTGTCTTATGTCCATTGGTTATGCTTATATGCATGCATACAAGTCCTTTGGTTGATCTCTTATCCCCCTACCTCCTGCCCCCCAACCCTCCCTGGCCTTCCCGCTGCAGTTTGACAATCTGTTTGAGGCAGCTCTGCCTCTGTATCTATTATTGTTCAAAAGTTTATAATGGTCTCTATTATCCATGAATGAGTGAGATCATGTGGTATTTTTCCTTCATTGACTGGCTTATTTCACTTAGCATAATGCTCTCCAGTTCCATCCATGCCATTGCAAATGGTAAGAGTTCCTTCCTTTTTAGAGCAGCATAGTATTCCATCGTGTAGATGTACCAGTTTTCTAATCCATTCATCTACTGATGGGCACTTAGGCTGTTTCCAGATCTTAGCTATGGTGAATTGTGCTGCTATGAACATAGAGGTGCATATATCCTTTCTGATTGGTGTTTCTGGTTTCTTGGGATATATTCCTAGAAGTGGGATCACAGGGTCAAATGGGAGTTCCATTTTCAGTTTTTTGAGGAAACTCCATACTGTCTTCCATAGTGGCTGCACCAGTCTGCATTCCCATCAGCAGCGCACGAGTGTTCCTTTTTCTCCACATCCTCTCCAGCACTTGTCGTTTGTTGATTTGTTGATGATAGCCAGTCTGACAGGTGTGAGATGGTACCTCATTGTTGTTTTGATTTGCATCTCTTGGATGATTAGTGACTTTGAGCATGTTTTCATATGTCTCTTGGCTTTCTGAATGTCCTCTTTTGAAAGGTGTCTATTTAGGTCCTTTGCCCATTTTTTGATTGGATTGTTTATCTTCCTTTTGTTAAGTTGTATGAGTTCCCTATAAATTTTGGAGATTAGGCCCTTATCAGATATGACATTGGCAAATATGTTTTCCCAAGCAGTGGGTTTTCTCGCTGTTTTGTTGATGGTTTCTTTTGCTGTGCAGAAGCTTTTTATTTTGATGTAGTCCCATTTGTTCATTTTCTCTTTGGTTTCAAGTGCCCTAGGAGCTGTATCAGTGAAGAAATTGCTTCGGCATATGTCTGAGATTTTGTTGCCTTTGGATTCTTCTAGAATTTTTATGGTTTCCTGTCGTACATTTAAGTCCTTTATCCATTTTGAGTTTATTTTTGTGTATGGTGTAAGTTGGTGGTCTAGTTTCATTTTCTTGCATATATCCGTCCAATTTTCCCAACACCATTTATTGAAGAGACTATCTTGGCTCCATTGTATGTTCTTGCCTCCTTTGTCAAATATTAATTGAGCATATTGGTTCGGGCCGATTTCTGGGCTCTCTATTCTATTCCATTGATCTATATGCCTATTCTTGTGCCAGTACCAGGCAGTTTTGAGAACAGTGGCTTTGTAATACAGCTTGATTTCTGGTATTGAGATCCCACCTACTTTGTTCTTTTTCAGGATTGCTGCAGCTATTCGGGGTCTTTTTTTATTCCCGATGAATTTTTGGAGAGTTTGTTCTAGATCTCTGAAGTATGCCGTTGGTATTTTAATGGGAAGTGCGTTGAATTTATAGATTGCTTTGGGTAGTATGGACATTTTAATGATGTTGATTCTACCAATCCATGAACACGGTATGTTCTTCCATCTGTTTATGTCTTCCTCTATCTCTTTTTTCAACGTCCTGTAGTTTTCTGAGTAGAGGTCTTTTACCTCTTTAGTTAAGTTTATTCCTAGATAGCTTAATTTTTTTGGTGCGATGGTAAACGGGGTTGTTTTTATAATCTCTCTTTCTGAAAGTTCACTATTGGTGTATAGAAATGCCTCAGATTTCTTGGGGTTAATTTTGTATCCTGCTACATTGCCAAATTCATGTATTAAGTCTAGTAGCTTTTTGATGGAGTCTCTAGGGTTTTTTATGTATAATATAATGTCGTCTGCAAATAAGGACAGTTTTACTTCCTCTTTTCCTATTTGGATGCCGTTTATTTCTTCTTCTTGCCTAATTGCAATGGCTAACACTTCCAGTACTATGTTGAACAGGAGTGGTGAGAGGGGGCATCCCTGTCTTGTTCCTGTTCTTAGGGGAAATGGTGTTAGTTTTGTCCATTGAGTATGATGCTGGCTGTGGGCCTGTCATATATGGCTTTTATTATGTTGAGGTATGATCCTTCTACTCCCGCCTTACTGAGAGTTTTTATCAAAAATGGGTGTTGAATTTTGTCAAACGCTTTTTCTGCATCAATTGATATGACTATGTGGTTTTTTTCTTTCAATTTGTTTATGTGATGTATCACGTTTATTGATTTGCGGATATTGTACCATCCTTGCATCCCTGAGATAAATCCTACTTGGTCGTGGTGTATGATCTTTCTGATGTACTGCTGGATCCGATTTGCTAAGATTTTGTTGAGGATTTTGGCATCTATGTTCATGAGCGATATTGGCCTGTAATTCTCTTTCATTGTGTTGTCTTTACCTGGTTTTGGTATTAGGGTGATGCTGGCTTCATAGAATGAGCTTGGAAGTGTTCCTTCCTCTTGAATTTTTTGTAGTAGTCTGAGGAGGATAGGTTTTAGTTCTTCCTTGAATGTTTGGTAAAACTCCCCTGTGAAGCCGTCTGGTCCTGGGCTTTTGTTTGATGGAAGCTTTTTGATGACTGCTTCAATTTCTTCCATAGTTATTGGCCTATTGAGATTTTTAGATTCTTCCTGATTGAGTTTTGGAATGTTGTATTTTTCTAGGAATTTGTCCATTTCCTCCAGGTTGTCTAGTTTGTTGGAGTAGAGCTGTCTATAGTATTTTTTAACAATCATTTGTATTTCTGTGGGGTCTGTTGTTATTTCGCCTCTATCGTTTCAGATTTTGTTTATTTGGCTCCTCTCTCTTTGCTTCTTGGTGAGTCTGGCTAGAGGTTTGTCAATCTTGTTTATCCTTTCAAAGAACCAGCTCTTGGTTTCATTGATTTTCTGTATTGTTTTTTTGGTCTCTATGTCATTTATTTCTGCTCTGATCTTTATTATCTCCTTCCTTCTGCTCACTCTGGGGTTTTCTTGTTGCTCTCTTTCTAATTCTTTGAGTTGTAGATTTAGATGATTTACTACCATTTTTTCTTGTTTTTTGAGATAGACCTGTGGAGCTATAAACTTCCCTCTCAGGACTGCTTTTATTGTGTCCCATAGGTTTTGGATTGTTGTGTTTTCATTGTCATTAGTTTCCAGGATGTTTTTAATTTCTTCTTTGATCTTATTGGTAACCCAATCAATATTTAATAGCATGCTATTCAGCTTCCAGGTGTTTGAGGATTTGGGGTTGTTTTTATTGTAGTTTATTTCTAATATTATGCCATCGTGGTCTGCGAAGATGCTTTTTATGATTTCAATCTTCTTGAATTTGGGGATACTTTGCTTGTGACCCAATATATGGTCTATTTTTGAATATGTCTTATGAGCATTTGAGTAGAATGTATATTCCCTGGCTTTGGGGTGAAGTGTTCTGAAGATGTCTATTAAGTCCATCTGATCTAGTGAGTCATTTAGGATTGCTGTATCTTTGCTGATTGTTTGTCTAGAGGGCTTATCCAGTGCTGTCAGTGGTGTATTAAAGTCCCCTACTGTGATTGTATTGTTGTCGATCTCTCCTTTGATATCTTCCAGGAGTTTTTTTATGAATTTGGGTGCTCGTGCATTGGGTGCATATATGTTTACCAGGGTTATATCTTCTTGTTGTATTGATCCCTTTAGTATTATGAAGTGGCCTTCCTTATCTCTTATTATGGCCTTCACTTTGAGGTCTATTTTGTCCAATATAAGTATTGCTACCCCAGCTTTCTTTTCCTTTCCATTTGCCTGAAAGATATTTTTCCATCCTTTCACTTTCAGTCTGTGTGAGTCCCTTCTAATGAGGTGGGTTTCTTGTAGACAGCAGATGTATGGGTCATGTTTTTTAATCCATTCAGCCACTCGATCTTTTGTTTGGAGCATTTAGTCCGTTTACCTTTAAAGTTATTATTGAAAGGTACTTGTTTGTAGCCATTTCTTTTTTTGTGTGGCTGTTTTCTTTCTGAGCTTTTTATTTCTTCTCTTTACACCAGTCCCTTTAGCATTCCTTCCATTGCTGGCTTGGTGGTGATAAACTCCCTTAGCCTTTTTTTGTCTGTGAAGCTTCTTATTTCCCCTTCAATTTTGAATGATAGCCTTGCTGGATAGAGTATTCTTGGATTCAGTCCTTTGCTTTGCATCACTTTGTAAATTTCCGTCCATTCTTTTCTGACCTGATGTGTTTCTGTTGAGAAATCATTTGATAATCTAATGGGAGATCCCTTGTATATAACTTTCCGTCTCTCTCTTGCAGCCTATAAGATTCTCTCTTTGTCCTGAACATTTGCCATGGTAATTATGATGTGTCTTGGTGTGGGTCTTTTTGGGTTCACCTTGTTTGGGACTCTCTGTGCTTGTGTGACTTTTTTCTTCCCCACCTCAGGGAAGTTTTCAGATATTATTTCTTTGAATAGGTTTTCTAATCCTTGTTCATCTTTCTGTTGTTCTGGTACCCCTATTATTCATATGTTGTTTCGTTTCATGTTGTCCCAAAGCTCCCTTAGGCTCTCCTCCTGTCTTTTAATTTTTTTCTCCAATTGCAGTACATTTTGGGTGTGTTTTGCTTCCTTGTCTTCTAATTCACTAATTTGGTCCTCCGCTTCTTCTAGTCTACTGTTGATACTTTCAATCTTGTTTTTCATTGCAGCTATATCACTCTTCATTTCTTCTTGGGTCTTACTTAAGTTGTTGATTTTTTCATCTGTTTCTTCTAGCTTCTTCCATATGTTATTGATTTTTTCATCTGTTTCTTCTTGCTTCTTGCAGAGGTTGTCGATTTTTTCCTCCATCCGGTTTATGCACTCTAGGACCCTTATTCTGAATTCTTTTTCTGTCATGTTGCATGCCTCTGTATTACTTAGCTGCTTTTCTGGAGAGTCCTTCTCTTTCCTTTGCGGGTTTCTTTGTCTACCCATGTTTGATCTCACTGACATATCTAGATGTTGAGTCGTTCAGTGGCTGCTCCCTGGGTGGCAGTGACTCCTTGGTCTGTGGTTGCTCTTCGGGCAGTTGCGGTAGCAGCTGCTCTTCAGTTGGCAGCAGCTCCTCTGGTGGGTGCTGTTCACAGCTGTGTTGGCTCTTCTGGCTGGTGGTGGGAGGTTTCACGTATAGCTGCTGTTCCTCAGCAGAGGGTGTGGTGCTCAGGAGGCTGCTGTTTCTTGGATCTGCTGCGTTGATTTAAAGGCACAAAATACAACACAAGAAGGCACCACGTACCAGGCACTAAACACAAATATATTCACGATATAAATAACCCCAAATAAAGGTGACTGCCCAAATTAAGAGAATTAGGGGATAAGGAAGAAGGAAGAGAAAAAGATAAAAGAGAAAAAAAGAAAAGAAAAGTAGGGACCAAAAAAAGGAGTGCAAAAATGAAATTGGGAAAAAGGAGGGGGGAAAATAAAAGCGAGAAAAGAAAAGAAAAAAAAGAGCGAAAAGAGAGAATGAAGTGGAAGAGGGGAAGAGACTTTTTATATGAGGAGAATACTCCTATAGAACCGCCACTAATCCCAACAAACTCCAGCAACAGCTTCCTGGAGATGGATGCAAACTAGAAACAACCAATAATATAACGATGAAAATAGAATGGAGAACACTAATCCCAAAATAAAATAAAGAGAAAATAAAATGGCACTTTAAAAAATGGTAAAATGGTAGCAGTAATAATACTGGTTAAAAATAAGAAGGTAGTAATTAAAAGGGTAAAATCAGGTGATGGAAAAAGAAGAAGAAAGAAAGAAAGAAAAAAAAGAAAAAAAAAATAAAATAGAAAAAAAAAGAAGAAAAAAAAATGAAAAATTAAAATTGGTTTCTTAGTTAAAAGGTGAAAAAAGAAAAAAAAATTGCAGTAGTGAAAGTCCTTCAGTTCTTCTATTCTTCAGTCTGGCTCGCCTTTAGTCCTGCCAGGTATTCAGGAGAGCGTTGAGTTTCCCTGCAATACACTGTTCCTCTGTGTTGTAAAACACAGTCCTTATTTTAAAGCAGGCCGTATTTGTTTCCCAGACTGCCTTATTTTGTGTTTAGCAAAGAGTCAGTTTGTGGCTCAGCCTCTGGGTGGCAGTGTTCTGGGGTTGGCCTCTGAGGATATACGGCATCTCTATCGCACTTAAAAGTGATTTGGAGAGGTCAACTATCCAGAGCTGGTTCCTTAATAGTTACCCGCTCTGTGTTGTTGCTGGGATTGAAAATCCCTCTATAGGCCAGACCCTGTTAACTCCCAGGGACTGATCTGATTATTTTAATCCTTGATCTCGTTCAGGGTGGAATCTGGGTGTGGCTGTGCTCCTTGCCTGGGGGCTGGGGGGAGGAGTCTCCCTCTCCGGAGAGAATGGCTGCCCCAGTCCTGGGCTCAGGGGTGTCTCAGCACTCAATTCATTGCCACCTCTCCCGGCTGCCCTTCTCTCCTCAGTCTCTCCCCAGATTCCACTCCTCCGCACCCTCTCCCTCTCTTCAGCACAGGTGAGTGTCTATATCCAAAATGTCCCATGAACAGGATTCAGTGAGAACAAACAAACAAACGCCGGCCGCGGAGACGGGGAAGGCTTGGTTCCTGTAAGCTCTTCTCTTACTGGCACTGCATGGTCTGGTCAGCTCTTCAGGCTGCCCCCTTTAGGCTCAGTCCTCTGTGATCACAGAACCCAGCTCTCAAATCCCCCAGCGGCGCCAGGAATCCCGCAGATCTCCTTTCCCCAGTCAGGGGCTGTGCCTGTCCCAAGGGATGCGGCTGTCTGCCATGCGGTCTCCCTCCGACCCTCTGGGCTCAGAGGTCTGGCAGACTTTCCTGCCCAAATCCCTGTTTTTTTTTTTTTTTTTTTTTTTTTTTTTTTTTTTTTTTTTTGCCTTTCCAGGGGAGTTCTGCCCTTCCCAGCTGCAAACCGTCTCACCAGCTGAGCAATTTCGCCAATTCGGGGTGGGTGTTATTAGTTTCAGCTGCTCACTCCATTTGCTCCGGGACACGACCTGGGGCGCGTCTGCCTATATCACCGCCATCTTCTCAAACCCCTGTTCTATTTCTTTAACAAATGACATTGGGATTTTGATGGCATTGCATTAAATCTGTATATTGCTTTGGGTAATATGGGCATTTTAACTATGTTGATTTTGCTAATCCATGAACATCAAATGGCTTTTGATTTCATTGTGTCTTTTTAAATTTCTTAAAATAAAGCTTTGATTGTGGCAGTTCTTGGCTACGGCTGCCTCCTTCAGTGGCCTCATCTGCTCTGGCTGGCCATGGGTGCTCCCACTGCTGCCTTGCTGCTTCTCAAGGCCACTGCTGCCCACAGAGCTAAGAGCACCTGCACAACAGCTCACATGATGTGGTCGGGGGTGTGCTCCACAGTCAGCTAACCTGAGGGGAGACCCAACAGATGAATGGGAGAAGAAGAGTCAAGACTCAGTTACAACAGGAGAGCCCAAATAACCCACAGAAGGGACATTCCTAGAACATCCAGCTTAGGAGATCCAAAAGACTGCACCACTGGGTCCCACTGGACACTTACTACATAAGGCCAGCCCACGAAGACTGTTGTAACAGTTCTATCTAATATATGGAAGCAAAAACAAAGGGACAGCTAAAATAAGGACACAAAGAAACAACCCCAAAAATAAAATAAAGGAGGCATCTCTAAAAAAATAATTAAATGAAATGGAGGCAAGCAACTTATCAGATATAGAAATCAGAGTAATGGTTATAAGGATGCTCAAGGAACTTAGTGAAAATTACAAGGAACTTAGTGGGAAATACATCAGCATGAGAAAGGACATAGAAACCATGAATAAGAACCAGTCAGAAAAGAAGAATACCATATTTGATATCAAGAATGCACTGGAAGGAATTAACAGTAGACTGGATAAAGCATAATATTGAATCAGAAATTTGGAAGACAAGGTAGGAAAAAAAACAATGAGAGCAACAAAAGGAAAAATAAATTTTAAAAGTGATGATAGTTTAAGGGAACTTTGGGACAACATGAAACATAACAATATCCTCATCATAGGGGTACCAGAAAGAGAAGAAAGAGAGCCAGGGATAGAAAACCTGTTTGAGAAATAAAGGCAGGAAACTTCCCTAACCTGCAGAAGGAAATAGTCACACAGGTTCAGGAAGCACAGAGAGTCCCACTCAAGATGAACCCAAAGAGACCCATGCCAAGAAACATGATAATTAACATGGCAAAATTAAAGACAAAAAGAGAGTCTTAAAGACAGCAAGAGAGAGAGGGAGAGACAGTTATTTACCTAGAAGGGAGTTCCTATAAGGCTGTCAGCTAATTTTCAACAGAAACACTTCAGGCCAGAATGTATTGGTATAAAGTATTCAAAGTAAATAAAAAGCAAGGACCTGAAACTGAGATGATTCTATCCAGCAAGGATATCATTTAAACTTGCAGATGAAATAAAGAGCTTCCCATAAAAATAAAAGGCTAAAGGAGTTTATTAAAACCAAACCAAACATTGCAAGAAACGTTAAAGGGATTGTTTAGAGAAGATGAAGAAATAGAAAGAGGAACACTGGCACAAAGAAAAAAATGGAAAGTAAGTAAGTACCTATCAATAATAACATTAAATGTAAATGGGTTACATACTTCAATCAAAAGACATAGAGTAGCTGAATGGTTAAGAAAACATGACCCATGTATATGCCATCTACAAGGGACCCACATCAGAACAAAATATTAACATAGTCTGAAAGTAAAGGGATGGAAAAAATATTCCATGCAAATGGAAACAAAAAAAGTTGAGTTACCAATACTTGTATCTAACAAAATAGACTTAAAAACAAAGGCAATAAAAGAGATCAATAAGGTCAGTACATATAATTAAAGAGATTTATCCAACAAGAGGACATACCCTTGTAAACATATATGCACCCAATTTAGGGGCACCTTAATATATAAAAAACTTTTTGGTGGACTTGAAGGGAGAGATCAACAGCAATAGAATAGTCATTGTAGGAGACTTTATATAATCACTAGATAGATCTTACAGATAAAAAATTAACAAGAAACAGTGACATCAAATGACATGCCGTAGCAGATGGATTTTATTGATATTTACAGAACATTTCATTCCAAAGAAACAGAATCCACATTCTGCTCAAGTGCACATGGAATATTGTCAATGATAGACCACATGTTAGGACACAAAATATGTCTTAACTAATTCAAGAATATTACAAGCATACCAAGCATCTTCTTGGACCATTGGCATGAAACTAGAAATCAACTACAATGAAAAAACTCAAACACACACACACACACACACACACACACACACACACACACACACACTAGCTGGTTATTAAACAATGAATGGGTTACCAGAGAGATCAAGGAAGAAATAGAAAATTACCTGCAAATAAATGAAAATGAGCACAAAACAGCCCTAAATTTTTGGGACACAGCAAAAGAAGTACTGAGAGTGAAGTTCATATCATTACAGGCCTACCTCAAGAAGCAAGAAAATTCTCAAATAAACAATGTAACCCTACACCTATAAGAATTAGAAAAAGAAGAACAAGAAAAGCCTAGAATAAGTAGAAGGAAGGAAACAATAAAAATAAAAGCAAAAATAAATGGCATAGAGTCTAAAAAACAATATAAAAGATCAATAAAACCAAGATCTGGTTCTTTGAAAAGGTAAACAAGATTGATGAACCTTTAACAAGACCCATCAAGAAACAAAGAGAGAGACCCAAGTAAATAAAATCAGAAATGAAAGCAGAGAAGTAACAACTGACACAAAAGAAATGCAAAGGATTGTAAGATAATACTATGAACAACTATATGCCAAGAAATTGGACAACCTGGTTAAAATGGGCAAATTCCTAGAAACTCACAATCTTCCAAAATTGAATCAGGAAGAATAAGGAAGAATCAGGAAACCTGAATAGACAGATGAAATAGAAGCAGTAAAGAAAACTCCCAGCAAACAAAATCCCTGGACTAGAAGTCTTCACAGGGGAGTTTCCCCAAACTTTCTTTCTTTCTTTTTTTTAATTAAATATTTATTGTTCAGATTATTACATTTGTTCCTCTTCCCCCCCCCCATAACTCCCCTCCTCCCAGTTCCCGCCCCACCCTCTGCCCTCACTCCCCACCCACTGTCCTCATCCATAGGTGCACAATTTTTGTCCAGTCTCTTCCCGCATCTCCCACACCCCTTTCCCCCCCAAGAATAGTCAGTCCATTCCCTTTCTATGTCCCTGATTCTATTATAATCACCAGTTCATTCTGTTCATCAGATTATTTATTCACTTGATTCTTAGATTCACTTGTTGATAGATGCATATTTGTTGTTCATAATTTGTATCTTTACCTTTTTCTTCCTCTTCCTCTTCTTAAAGGATACCTTTCAGCATTTCATATAATCCTGGTTTGGTGGTGATGAACTCCTTTAGCTTTTCCTTATCTGTGAAGCTCTTTATCTGACCTTCAATTCTGAATGATAGCTTTGCTGGGTAAAGTAATCTTGGTTGTAGGTTCTTGGTATTCATCACTTTGAATATTTCTTGCCACTCCCTTCTGGCCTGCAAAGTTTCTGTTGAGAAATCAGCTGACAGTCGTATGGGTATTCCCTTGTAGGTAACTGAGGTTCTTTCTCTTGTTGCTTTTAAGATTCTCTCTTTGTCTTTTGCTCTTGGCATTTTAATTATGATGTGTCTTGTTGTGGTCCTCTTTGGATTCCTTTTGTTTGGGGTTCGCCGCGCTTCTTGGACCTGTAAGTCCATTTCTTTCACCAGGTGGGGGAAGTTTTCTGTCATTATTTCTTCAAATAGGTTTTCAAAATCTTGCTCTCTCTCATCTTCTGGCACCCCTATAATTCTGATGTTGGTACGCTTGAAGCTGTCCCAGAGGCTCCTTACACTATCCTTGCATTTTTGGATTCTTTTTTCATTCCGCCCCTCCGGTTGGGTGTTTTTTGCTTCCTCGCATTTCAAATCATTGACTTGATTCTTGCGCTCCTCTGGTCTGCTGTCGGGAGTCTGTATAATATTCGTTATTTCAGTCCGTGTATGCTTAATTTCTAGTTGGTCCCCCAACATAACTTCGAGGGTCTCATTAGTTTTCTTGTAGATCTCATTAAGTTTATCGGCAGCTTCTAAACAGTTCTTGAGAGACCTTAAAAGTGTGGTTCTGAACTCTATATCTTCCATTGACAATTTTGTCCTGTTTCTTTGTCTCCGCATTTTGTTATGCTTCCTTGGTGCACCCCCTAGTGGTCTTTGTGCACAGTCTTGTAGTTAAGCCTTGATTGTTGTAGCTAATACCAGGGAGGGTTTGACCTCCAGGCCAAGTGGCTGTGAGAATCAGCTGTGTCTGCAGTGAGAGAACTTCTGTCCTCTAGGGAGGTGCTAATCTAGCCTTTGCCTGAGGCTATCCGGCAAATGCCTCTGTGCAGGGCTTGGGCGGGGCGGGTCACACAGGATCAACAGGGTGGGCCGGAGAGAGCAGTTATGGCGTCTCTCAGTCCTGTCCTCAGGGGCTCTGCCTCTCTGAGTCCCAGCAACCGCTGCAAACCTCGGAGAGAAAGCTGCACTCGCTCTGACCAAAGCCAGACAGTCCCGCTTCTCCCGTTTGAGTCTGGGTCCCTAAAGACTCACCCGTATCTGGAGCTCAGAGTCTGCGACTCCCTCCCGATTGAAAACGCCAACCGCGCCCTCTGCCGCCAGCCCGCTCCGCGCACTCCGCACCTCAGAATTTGACTTCAGCACTGCGCCTCCTCTGAGTGTCCGTATGCGTTTCTCTTTCCTCCTAGTTGTAGGACTTCCACTCAGCCAGCGTTCCTGTGGTTCTGGGTGATGTCCATTCCGTCTTTTAGTTTCACTTTTGAAGTAGTTGTTCAAGGCAGCAAACTCCGGCGTTAACCTATGCCGCCATCATGGTTCTCTTCCCCAAACTTTCAAAGAAGAACTAAAACCTATCCTCCTCTAACTATTCCAAAAAATCCAAGAGGAAGGCACACTTCCAAGCTCTTTTTATGAGGCCAGCATTAGCCTAACCCCAAAACCAGATAAAGACACTACAAAGAAAGAGAATTACAGGCCATAAATGCTAAAATCTTCAACAAAATATTAGCAATCCGGATCCAGCATTACATTAGAAAGATCATATGTCACGACAAGGTGGGATTTATTCCAGGGATGCAAAGCTGATACAATATTGACAAATCAGTAAATGTGATACATCGCGTAAACAAAATGAAAGATAAAAATCACATGATTATATCAATAGATGCAGAAAAGCATTCAGATTGTTACCCCTTCTTCTATTTATGGTTTTGTTGTCACAAATTATCGCTGTTTATGCTGTAACTTTGGTGGTGATCTTACTGGTAGTTTGGTACCTTTTCTTTGCTTCAGGTAGAACAGCCCCCCTGAATATTTCCTGCAATGGAGGTTTTCTGATGATAAATTCCCTCAGTTTATGTATGTTTGGAAATGTCCTTATCTCTCCTTCATATTTAAAGGATAATTTTGCTGGATATATTATTCTGGGCTGGTAATTCATCTCTTTTAGTAGTTTGAATACTTGGTTCCACTTTCTCCTGGCTTGTAGCGTTTCTGCTGAAAAGTCCGGAGATAACCTAATGGGCTTTCCTTTACTTCTTTTCCCTGGCTGCCTTGAGAAGTCTTTCTTAGTCATTAATTTTTGACAGTTTTAATACCATGTGCCTTGGAGAGGGCCTCTTTGGATTGCGGTAACTAGGTGTTCTGTTTGCTTTAGGATTCGAGGCTCTAGCTCTTTCCAGAGGTTGTGAAGTTCTCATTCACGCCTTTCAATAAACTCTCCATTCCCTCTCCCTCTCTTCTTCTGGGGTGCCTAGTTTTTATATTGCTCTTTCTGAGGGAGTCAGTTCTCATAGAGCTCTTTCATATGTTTTATGCTCAAGTCTCTCTCTTCTTCCCTCTGTGTCATTTCTAGATTTATATCTTTCGTATCATGAATCCTTCTCTCCATCTTGTCCATTGTATTTCCTATGCTTGCTAGTTCATTCTTGATCTCTTTTATTGAGCTCTTGATCTCCAGAATGTCTGTTTGGTTCTTTTAGAAAGTTTCATTCTCTGGTGAAGTACTCACTTTGTTAATTTGTTTTCTGAGTGCATTAAATTGTCTGTATGTATTTCCTTGGAATTCAGAACTGCAATCTTGAATTCTCTGTCATATATATCGCATATTTCCATGTTTAAGTTTGTTTTCTGGTGATTTTTCATTTTGTTTCTGAGCTGCCTCACTACCTTGGTTATTCATGGTATTTGATGGATTCCTTCTCTTTCTCAGCAGCTATGTATGAGTGGTACTTCTCTAGCAGATTAATACAAAGAGGTCTTTCTAGTACTTTCCAGTAGGTGGTGCTGCATCACAAGTTTTTTTTGAGCTCTGTGACATCCCATTGCTGTCTCTGGCAGCCAGATGCTAGTGTCATTATAGCTGAGAGGTGTGGGGGTCGGGTGGGATGGGATGGGGGAACCAGTCAATTTCTGTGTTGTTTTGGCCTCCAAGTAATGGTAACCTCATACCTCCGGGGGGGGGGGGCGGTCTCCCCACCCTCCACCCCTACCTCAGGGCTGGTCACAGAGTGCACCGTTTGCTCAGGGAAGAAAGTGATTCTGTAGTACCAGTTCTCGGGTTTGCAGAGAATGTGCTCTGCACCCCAATGCCAAGGATGAAGGGTGTGCACCCTGGGAGACTCTGGGGTGGCAGGGCTCCGTGGCTTTGTCTCTCTGCCTGGAATGTGGACCACCTGACAACCAAGGCAACACCCCATGCTGTGCCCTTCCCAGGGCTCTGGGCTCAGCTGCAGCTCATGCCGGTCACTCCTTCAGGAACGCCTAGGAACCTCTCTGCTCCTCCAGCCACAACCGGGTTCTTCCTTGCTCTGCGCTGAACCCGCTCTGAGCTCCTGGCTGCAGGGCTGGGTCCGTGACTTGCCTTGGCCCTTCCCCCTTCTCCTCTCCGCCTTTTGCTCTCACTTGTCCACCTTTCGGTGTTTTAATGCACCAATCTCTCATTCATGCTTGTGCATTGAGCAGGGAATGCTTTGTTGGGTTATAGCTGTTCAAATTGTTGAAACTTCAAGGGGAAAGACCATGGGGATCTCTCAGGCCACCATTCCTCTGACACCTGTTTGTTACCTATGCAATTTCAACAGATAATAATAATAAAAATGTCTATACTAAAAATAATCAGGAGAAAAAAGAAATCACAAAAGGTAGATTTTTGGGGGGGTTGATTGTTTTTTCTTTTAATTTTTATTGTTGAAAGTATTACATGGGTCCTTCTTCCCGCGCCCCCCCGCCCCCCATTAACCTCTTCCAGCTTGCTCCTGCCCCCGCATCCCCCAGGCCCTCACCACCCCATGTCTGTGTCCATGGGTTATGCATATATGCACACAAGTTCATTGGTTAATTCTTCCAACCCACCCTCCCCTGCCTTCCCTCTGAGGTTCAAGGTTCCCTCTCATGCTTCTATGACTCTGGGTCTATTTTTGTTTGTTTGTTTGTTAATCTTTACCTGAGGATATTTTTCTGTTGCTTTTTAGGGAGAGTGGAAGAGAGAGGGAAAGACAGAGAATAACATTGATGTGAGAGAAACACATCGATTAGTTGCCTCCTGCATGCACCCTGACCAGGACCCGAGCTGGGAGGAAGCCTGCAACCAAGGTGCATGCCCCTGACTGGAATTGAACCTGGGACCCTTTGGTCCATAAGCCGATGCTCTATCCACCGAGCCAATCAGGCTAGGGCTAGGTCTGCTTTTGATCATCAGTTTATTTGGTTCATTAGATTCCACATATGAGTGAGAGCATGTGATGCTTATCTTTCTCTGACTGACTTACTGTATTTTGCTCAGCATAATACTCTCCAGGTCCATCCATGCTGTTGCAAATGTAAGAGATCTTTCTTTTTTACTGCTGCATAGTATTCCACGATGTAAATGTACCACAGTTTTTTTATTCACTCATCTACTGATGGGCACTTGGCTGTTTACAGACCTTAGCTATTGTGAATTGTGCTGCTATGAATGTCGGGGTGCATGTCCTTTTTGATGGTGTTTCAGGTTTCTTAGGTTATATTCCTAGAAGTGGGGTCACTGTGTCGAATGGAAAAGATGGGTTTTAAGCCAGCCCAGCCCACTGTTCTTTGTGCATCTAGCTGAACACACCTCTGACATGAGCCGTGACCACCCTCAGGAAAGCACGTAGCATTATTAACTAACCTTTAATCCAGCCCCAGCTTGCTTTTCCCGCCTTCATGTCATCTTCCTTACACCTTCTTAATTTTAAATGCATAAAAGAAACTGCAAAACTGCAGGCCGTGGCTTTACCTGAGCTGTTCTTAGAAAACCCTCGAGACAGAGGAGGGCTGAGGTAGCCCAGGGAAAAGGGGGAATGGGTGGCTGCTTTAAATTTAGGCTTTTAACTAGAACGCCTACCGAGAGTGAGTGAAATCTTGTCTGGTTAAACGAGAGACTGAGCTCTCTTTGGCTGAGAGAGGGAGGACACTGGCTTCTCCGACCTGGGCAGCCAATGGGGCGGTGACAGTGGTTAGAACCCTGAACCGGGGTACGGCACTGGGCCAGGGGGTGTCAGCGCCGGCCCCAGAGGAGCTGGGAGGAGCCGGGGGAAGGTCAGGGAGCCCTGGGATGGGGTCACACGGAGAGGAGCCGGGCCTTGGAATCTCTGTGGGCTCGCCTAGCGATGTGCATGTCAGGGCTGGTTTTCCCTAGAAGTGAGTTTAGACCAGCCGTGGGCAAACTTTTTGACTTGAGGGCCACAATGGGTTCTTAAACTGGACCGGAGGGCCGGAACAAAAGCATGGATGGAGTGTTTGTGTGAACTAATATAAATTCAAAGTAAACATCATTACATAAAAGGGTACGGTCTTTTTTTTTTTTTAGTTTTATTCATTTCAAGTGGGCCGGATCCGGCCCGCGGGCCGTAGTTTGCCCACGGCTGGTTTAGACTCTACAGGTCTCAGAATTAACACAGAAATCATGTCTCCCAGTGGACAAGGCCCCGACAGTGAGCCTCCCGTAGCACTGAGGTGGCTGAGCTGAGGGTCCTTGATGCTTCTACTTTAATCTTTTATGTATACAACTAGAAAAATCCAGAAGTAAAATTAGGCAGAATGAATGAAAAGAAACTATTAAAGACCGTCTCAGACTTAAACAGGCATTTCCCACTAAGCTAAAGTGAAACTGTGAAAGGATTTACAAAAAAGAGTGAGAGAAAGTATTTAGAGAATTGGATCAGCTCATGAAGTTGTTTCGGTGTCACCCAATTCTTTGAGGCCTTGAAATGGCTGGCCCTGGTTGGTGTGGCTCAGTGGCTAGAGCGCTGGCTTGGGTGCCCAAGGATCCTGGGTCCGACTCCAGTCAAGGGCACGCACCTCAGCTGCAGGCTCCTCCCTGGCCCGGGCCCTGGTCAGGACGTGAGAACAGGTGCCCGTTGGGAGGGCACAGAGTGGTGCTGCCGCTGACTCAGAGCAACACTGCCTGCTTCCATTTGCTCTACTCATCCTCCCCCTGCACTGAGAGGCAGCAGCCATGGCAATGGGGCACCTCTCGCGAGCCCTGGTGTACAAAGCAGGGGGAAGCTGGGTGCCAGGCTCGAAGCGGAGAGGAGCCTGCACCTTCCCCACCCCACCCTGCGCACCTGTAGATCCGAGGGTGCTCTGGAACCCAGTTTGAAAACCCCTGACCCAGCCCAGTCAATCCCAGTCGTGGCTGTGCACTGCAGGAAGCGGGTGGGCAGAGGGCAAGGCTTGCGGAAATACAAACTGTGGAGCCCTCTCCCTGCAGAGTGCGGGGTGCGGTCTGAAGGGGGCTGTTATCCAGAACTTTTCACAACCCCCACCCCCGGGGCTCCCCCCAGGGACTCGGGCCGCCACTGGGTTTGAGACAATAGGAGTGGACAGGGTCCTTGGAAATGCATTTCCTAGGGAAGTGCGGCCAGATGCCGCCTGCATTTTACTTCCCTCTGACTTGTTCTCACCCGGGTCAAGGCAGGTCCACACACGGTCCAGCACTGCTGGACGCAGCCCTTCGTGGGCCGGAGGACAGGGGTGGGGTAGGGTGGGGAGGGGAGCACGGTCCTCAGGGGGTCCCCACGCTGCCAGAGGGACAGTGCAGAGCTGACCAATGTGGGTCAGGTCTGGGGGAGACAGCACCACAAAGAGAAGAGTCCCTCCTGGAAGCAGGGGACGGAGGACAAGGCCAAACAAAAATGAACTTGTCTGGGACGTGGTGGCCGCACACGAGCTGGCCCTGCTCCAGCCAGAGAAGGGGAAGGGCATGCCAGGGAAGGAGCAGCAGTTACACAGCACGGCAGGCAGACAGTGCCCGCCTCCCGGGCTGCAGACGCAGAGGGAACTCCCGCCTCTCCTCCCGCTGTCACTGGAGCAGGAGCACCACTGGCTTCAGACACAGGAGGAGCTGCTACCGGGCGTGGCCCCGTGCCGTGGAGGGAGGAGCTGCTGTGGCCCCGTGGCCCCATGCCGTGGAGGGAGGAGCTGCTGCCGGCTCTCTCACTCCCTTGCAGGGCCAGGCTTCCTGCACAGTTATTGCGCAGCCGGGCGGCAATGAGAAGGTGCTCTTGGCATGAGCGTTACCTGCAATGATGTACCTTCATTAATGATGCTTCTAATCATGCAGCCCAGCTCCTGGCCAAGGCACCCCCCTGCCCACCTCCCGCGGGGCACTTGTCCCTCCTGCCCTGCACCCCCTGACTCCCTCCTGGTGGGAGAGGGGGTGGGATGGCCCTTTGCAAATGGGGTGAGGCCCAGTGACACCTCAGTTCCTCACCTGGAAGATGGGGATATGGTGTGTCAATGAGCTATGCACTCTAACAAAAGTCCCTGAGATCCAGGATACAGAGCAATCATGATTTTATTTAGCTCACAGTTCTGTGAGTTGGCGATTCGGGTTGAGCTCAGCTGCGCTCGGTGTGGCCTGCTCGCTGTCTGTGACCTCAGCTGGGCGGCTGGGCTCGCTCTCCAGGAGGCTCTTTCCCCGCCAGCCGGCAGGCGGGTGTCCAGGCAGCAGCAGGCGGCCCGCAGCCCTGTAGTGGACGCTGCACAGCCTGAGGCCTGGACTCAGCCTGGCCCAGCACCTCTGCCTGACCCGTGCGCTCTGCAACGCACACCTTTCTGCATGTGTCCCAGGCATCAGGCTCGACTCGATGATTCAGCAGACGAGACGCTCCCAGGTGAGCGCTGGGCTCAGGCCGACACGAAGGCATGTGTGCAGGTGTGCCGGGAGGCGGGGGCTGCAGGCCAGGGCGCCGGGGCTGCGCTGCACCTGCCTGGAGCTCCCAAAAGAGGGTTTCTAGGCCCCAGCCTGTGTGGCTCACGGGTCAGGGTGTCGGCCCTGGGACTGAAGGGCTGTGGGTTCCACTCTGTTCAAGGGCGCATACTCGTTGCAGGCTGGATCCCTGGCCCTGGTCTCCCATCGATGTTTCTGTCTCCCTCCCTCCCTCCTGTCCAATCTCTATAAAGAAATCAATGGGAAAGGATTGTCGGGCAGGAATAACAAGACAAACATAAAAGAGGGTCTCTGGGCCCGTGGCGGGGGCCCGACCAGCCCTGCTCTGTGGGAGCCGCCTGCTCCCAGCCCCTCCACCGGCTCCGCACCTGAGCCCTTGGCCGCATCACAGCCGCCTGTCCTTTCCCATGTTTGTTGTGTGTCAGTCAGCAAAGTGGGAGACGCACCCGGAATCTGCTCCTTGTCGCCTGGGAGGAGGGTTCCGTGTGAGGAGGACCGCACGGCCCAGGGTTCCCGCGCTGGGCCTGCCCGGGGGTGGGACCACGTCTCCCAGGTGGTGTGATGGCGACAGCAGCAGCGGCAGCAACGACAGTGACAGCATCCTCTGCTGAGGGCCCCAGGCTCAGCCTCACCCTCACGGTGGCGTCCAGGGCAGGACTGATGGACCCTGCTCTGCACATGAGGGGACGAGCGGCTGGCCGAGGCCGCACAGTGAGTGGAGGTGTGGCCCTGGGCAGTCTGGCCCAGCGGTCCTTCCCTTCCCGCTAGGCGGACTGGCCTCAGTGCCTGGTGCCTGGCCCAGAGGCCCCTCTTGTCTAGGCCACAGCAAGGCCTCCAGCCACGTCTGATGCGGGGCTGCTGTCCTCCGTCGTTGTGGAGACATGGCAGCTGTGGCTCAGGGAGGTGCCCCCGCCCCCTACAGACAGCAAGCTGGACATTGGAGACAGCCCGATCCGAGCTGCTTTGCTGGGACCGTCCCGGCTCCTAGGCCTTGGACCAGCCGAGTGGGGAGTGGAGCTCCAGGTGTCGGTGAGGCCCTCCCTCCCTTTGGGGCATCCACTCCTCCAATCTTTGCTTCCTGGGGGAGAGGCCCGGATGCAGGGCCTGGGCGAATGGGAGTTGAGGGCAGGACAGAGGAGCCTGATGTGGCTTCGGATCCACTGGCTCCCGGCTGGCGGCCTGAGCCTGTCCTCCAGCCGAGGTTCTGGAGAGACCCTCCGACTTACAGCAGCAGCAACACGACTCCTTTCTGAGTGCGTCACGGCGTCAGGGTTGCCGAGAGCCCGTACCACAGCTCCTACTCCCCCTTCACAGAGCGTCATGGGCACAGCGGGCCAGCACAGTGCAGCCCATTCTGCAGATGGGAAGACTGAGCTGGAGGGAAGTCCCACGGCTGGGGACCTTGACTCTGGGCACCCTGTGGAGTGGGTACTTGTATTATTTTATTATGTGTCTATTATTGGGGAAACTGAGGCACATACAAAGAGGTGTGTGTGCGTGTGCGCGTCCATCTAACCAGGAGGGAGAGATCAGGAATCAAACCCACAACCTCATGGTATATGGGACAATGCTCCAGCCGCCTGGACACCTGGCCAGGACCCCCCTCATCCCCCCCCCCTTTTTTAAAAATATATTTTATTGATTTTTCACAGAGAGGAAGGGAGAGAGATAGAGAGTTAGAAACATCGATAAGAGAGAAACATCGATCAGCTGCCTCCAGCACATCTTCCACTGGGGATGTGCCCGCAACCCAGGTACATGCCCTTGACCGGAACCGAACCTGGGACCTTTCAGTCCGCAGGCCGACGCTCTATCCACTGAGCCAAACCGGTTTCGGCCCCTCATCCCTTTTGATCAGTCTACCAGCTGCTTCACAGATTCACCTCAGGCCCAGGCTAGTGGGCATGAACCCTGGTGCAGGGTGAATTTCTCGGCCTTGGTGTGCCCATCTAAGCAATGGCCCCACAGCTGTGGTCTCCAGGTGGCTCCCATGCCACGCCAGGATCCTGGACCCTCCCTACCCCCAGGCCTGATGGTGGAAGACTTCACGGGGTCACGAGGGCTCTGTGAGGACCCAGCACAGCCTTGCCCCAGACTGGAAACGCGCTTGCCCTATGGGATGTGGCGGGAGGCCCTTCCCACCTTCCCACGGCCTTGGCTCCCGACTCTGCTCCCACTTCAGGCCTCTCTTCCCTCTGAACTATCTGTCTTGCTGTGGAGGAAGCTATTCATAGCCAAGGTGATGCAAAATTCATAAAGCATGGCTGGCAGGGCTGAATCCACCCTGGCACAGCGATTGCTGTGCGTGTGTGCGTGCATATATGAATGTGTGTAAGTGTGCATATATGTGTGCACGCATATGTGTGTGTGTGTGTGTGTGTGCGCGCGCGCGTGTGAGGCCAGTTCCCTCCCGCCCTCTCCTCAGTGTCCTCTCTCCCCCCTGGAGGGACGCAGGCTCAGCAGAGTCAGCCCATCAGGGCGGGGGGCATGGCTGTGGCATTGACTCCCCCTCTTCTCACACCCCAGCTCGAGCACTCAGGGCTGTGGTCGGGGCTGGACACCACGAGAGCCGCGCTGTAGAGCCGAGCCTGCTCCACTGGCCTCTTTCAGGCCTCACGAGACCCCACAGAGAAGCGGCCGTGACCCCCTGCAGCTCATCTACAGGGAGACAGGCACAAGCGGAAGCCACCAGGGCCTGAGGGATGGGGCTGGGAGTAGCGCTGGGAGCTGAACACTCGCCTGGACAGGCTGCCCACTGCCTCTCCGTCCTGTGGCTAGTGGTTGCCTTCCCTTGGGGTCCCTGAAGCAGACGTTGCTGGGGCTGGAAGTTTCGTAGGAGACTGATGTCCCCCCCCCTGCCAGACGAGTGGGCAAAGCGGGGAGGAGACGTGAGCGGCCGACGCACCAAGTGCTGGCTGCTCCGCTCGGCTCCGGGCCAGGGGGAGGGACCCCGGCCCTGGACGTGGGCTGGGGCATCTGGGAGCCTCCCCCACCCACCTGGACTCCAGGCTGCCCACCCACACCCCCTGTGGGTGCCGTGCCCTGTGGCGGTGGCTCCCCTCACTCACGCTCAAGCACAGGCCTCAGCAGCCCCGGGAGGTGAAGGGAGGTGCCCAAGGCCACACGCTACGGGCGGAGGAGGCTCTGCCTGGTTCTCCTGTGTCCTGGAGGGTCCCCTAGTGACCGAGGTGAAATTCACATCACAGAAAAGCATCATTGTAAAGTGTGCGATTCAGTGGCGTTGGGTGTGTTTGCAGGCTGTGAGCATCTGTGCTCAGCTCGGAGCATGGCCACGGACCAGAACACCTCACTCCCCACCCCTCCCGCCCCGGCGGCCCTCGGCGGCTGCCTGGTTTGGGGGCTGCCTACTCTGGACCCTGCGTGCAAGTGAAATCACTCCGTCCCCGGCTTTCCACTCCGCCTCCTCTCACTTAGCACGATGTCCTGAGGTGCCCCCTGCGGTAGCCGGTCATCACTTCGTCTTTCTTGTGGTGAGTAGCGCTCCACGCGTGGCTGGACCCCATGGGCTTACCAGCGTCTGGGCTGGACCGGGGGCTGCTCTGCCGTTGGACATTGCGAAGAGTGGGGAGGTCAGAGCAGGCTGAGCTCTCCCCTGTGCCCCCAGGGACGCCGGAGCAGGGAGCCTGGCCTCAGGGCGCTGATGCTCTAGGAGCGAAGCACGATCCTGAGGCCCCAGTGGAGGTCCCTGCTGTGAGGAGAAGGAGCGCTGGGGGTGGGAGGAAAGCCAAGGGGGCCTCCTGGAGGAAGGCCTTTGCAGAGACACCTGACTAAGGGGGGAGCCACGAGGCCTGGGGTCGGGGAGCAGCAAGTGCAGAGCCTGAGGCTGCACAGCTCGGCCCCTTTGAGGAAGGGGCTTGGGAGCTGCTGGTCACAGGTGCCAGCCAGACGCCCTCGGCTGGCCTGGCAGAAAGAGCTCTCCTGACATGCTTGCATTCTGGGTTAGTGACTAACATTTTAAAATCTGAGATTGTTTTTTAATGTTTTTTGTTTTAACCCATGAAAAATCCAGATTTCCAGCTTCTCTTAAGAATTCAAAATTCTGCCCTGGCCAGTTTGTTCAGTGGTTAGAGCATCAGCCTGTGGACGGCAGGGTTGTGGGTTTGATTCCAGTCAAGGGCATGTACTTCGCTGCAGGCTCGATCCCTGGCCCCAGGCGGTGTCTCTCTCACATCATTGTTTCTTTCTGTCTCTCCCCGTCCCTTCCACTTTCTCCAAAAACAATGGAAAAATATCCTCCGCTGAGGATTCACAACAACAGCAGCAACAAAAAGAAATG
Source organism: Myotis myotis (assembly GCF_014108235.1). NCBI lineage: Eukaryota > Metazoa > Chordata > Mammalia > Chiroptera > Vespertilionidae > Myotis > Myotis myotis. The sequence continues at coordinate 113,348 of NW_023416382.1, read as the reverse complement.
ACAGCCCTGACGGGACGGAGCCGGGTTTGGGAAACCTGAAGTCCAACCGCGCCTGCCCCTCCGGCCCCTGTCCCCTCACTGCCCTCCCTGTCCCCTCACTGCCCTCCGCCCCTGTCCCCTCACTGCCCTCCCTGTCCCCTCACTGCCCTCCCTGTCCCCTCACTGCCCTCTGCCCCCTGTCCCCTCACTGCCCTCCGCCCCCTGTCCCCTCACTGCCCTCCCTGTCCCCTCACTGCCCTCTGCCCCTGTCCCCTCACTGCCCTCTGCCCCTGTCCCCTCACTGCCCTCCGCCCCCTGTCCCCTCACTGCCCTCTGCCCCTGTCCCCTCACTGCCCTCCTCCCCCTGTCCCTTCACTGCCCTCCCTGTCCCCTCACTGCCCTCCCTGTCCCCTCACTGCCCTCCCTGTCCCCTCACTGCCCTCCCTGTCCCCTCACTGCCCTCCCTGTCCCCTCACTGCCCTCCCTGTCTCCTCACTGCCCTCCCTGTCCCCTCACTGCCCTCCCTGTCCCCTCACTGCCCTCCCTGTCCCCTCACTGCCCTCCCTGTCCCCTCACTGCCCTCCCTGTCCCCTCACTGCCCTCCCTGTCCCCTCACTGCCCTCCGCCCCCTGTCCCCTCACTGCCCTCCCTGTCCCCTCACTGCCCTCCCTGTCCCCTCACTGCCCTCCGCCCCTGTCCCTCACTGCCCTCCCTGTCCCCTCACTGCCCTCCGCCCCCTGTCCCCTCACTGCCCTCCCTGTCCCCTCACTGCCCTCTGCCCCTGTCCCCTCACTGCCCTCTGCCCCTGTCCCCTCACTGCCCTCCGCCCCCTGTCCCTTCACTGCCCTCCCTGTCCCCTCACTGCCCTCCCTGTCCCCTCACTGCCCTCCCTGTCTCCTCACTGCCCTCCCTGTCCCCTCACTGCCCTCCCTGTCCCCTCACTGCCCTCCCTGTCCCCTCACTGCCCTCCCTGTCCCCTCACTGCCCTCCCTGTCTCCTCACTGCCCTCTCGCCTGCGGGCTGTCCACGGGGCGTCTCAGGGCGGCTGCCTTGTCGGGTGAAGTTACTCCGCTTCTCTGGGGTCTCTGTTTTCTTTTTGGAAAATGGGGGGAAAGAAACATTGACTCGTCTAATTCGGGACAGAAATGGGAGAAGTCCTGTTCGGTGATGCTTTCGGCTAAAACATCTGACATATTTTCAATTTCGGGGCAAAGAGAGATTTGGGAACATGCTGGCCTTTAAGTTTAATCCAAACCCAACCTGGCTCCTGGCGGAGAGCGGGGTCAAATGCACCCTCTGCCTCCTGTCCTTCTTCCTTCGCTGCCTGGCCGTCACCGCCCCTTCCCCGGCCCGGGCGCCCTGATGGGAGTCTGGCTGTGGCCCCTCCCCTGCCGCCCGCAGCTCAGCGGGGCCTCCCAGGCTGGGCCTCCAGAGGAGCCTCCGGCTGCTGCTGGTCGCTGGTGCGCACCCCTGGCCCTCGTCACCCATCACCCGTCACGTCACGGTTCCCTAGAAGCTGTTCAGGAGGGGCGGGGGAGGGGGGATGGCTGCTGGGCCCTGCCTGCTTCACCTCCCGTGTCCTGGCCACACACACTAGACGTTGAACTGAATGCATCAGAGAAGCAGGGCTGGTGGGGTTGGGAGGGGGGAGCTAGGCCTGGGTTCTGGGCTCCCTGGGGATTCGCCCTCCATTGTCTCCATGGCAAAGCCCCCTGCTCGGCCCCTGTTAAGCCGGAGCTTTGGGCTTGGGATGGAAACCGGAGCAACTGGAGAGCCGTGCTGGGCTGATGGGCGCGTCCTCCTGCCCCCCGCCCCGCCCTGGGCAGCTGGGCCTGGAGGTGGGCAAGAGCAGGCCCCCAGTGAGATGGTGATGGGCCTGTCCCCACTCCTTCCCGCTGCCCAAGGACAGGGATACGTCCTCCGACTGCAGCCTCAGCTCCTCCCGCCCAGACGCCTCTGCCCATGCTCCACGGGCCTGCGCCCTCCTTGAACCCCGCCTGCCTCCCAGCAGCAGGGGTGCCTCGCTCCTCCGCCCTCTGGAGCCTTCTCTCCATTCCATGCAGTTTTTGGGTTTCGGGACAGACGTGAGCTCCTTGAGGAGCCCGCCCCGACTCCCGTGTGCGCAGGCGCCCCATCTTCTCCCACGGAGCCTCCTGGGGGAGGGCTGGGCCAGGTGTCCTGCTCAGCACAGGGCCTGGCCTGGAGCAGGTGCTCGGCAAGTAGAAGGGGCGAGTACAGCCTCCTGGCGCCAGGCCCTGGCACACGGCCTGCTCGTGCTCTAATCCAGCTCGTACAGCTGAGCGGCTCGCGGGCCTGCTCCAGGGCGCGCCGCTGGGCAGGGCGAGGCGGGCGGGCTGCGCACGGCAGGGGGGAGGCGAGCCGAGAGCTCCGTGGTGTCTGGGGCTGGGTTTTCTTTCCTCTGTCTTGTTGGCATCTCCCATCTGGCAACCTCCCCTCAGTCCCAGAGTCTGGCCTGTTGGAGGAGAGAGGCCCGCGGCCATCTTGCCATTTGAAGGGCGGCTCCACCTTAGAGAGGAGAGAACCCAGGTTCCAGGGGGACACCTGACTCTCCGAGGTGACAGGTGAAGGGGTCAGGGCTGCCACCACCAGCTGTGCGGGTTGGGGTTCGAGGAGACCTCTGCTGATGCTGCATCTGCCGACGTCACGTCATGTGACCCCTGGAGTGGGCGGCTCCAGGGCATGTCCAGTGGCTCAGGTTGTCATGAAGACCCAGCTTCCCCGCGGCCCCCCCACCCGCCCCAGCACGGCCCCTGAGCCAGGCCCGGCCCCTCATGTGCACGGGGTGCATTGTGTCTGGAAGGTGGGGCTGCCTGTCATGAGGCCCCAGCAACCATGCCCCGTGGCCCTGGCATTCAGAGCTGACGCGTGTGCCTGCCAGCAGCAGGGGAGCGAGGAGAGAGAGCCTGGCCCCTGTCTCAGGCCGCGAGGACCGGCCCCCCACCAGGGCTTGCTTCCAGCTCTCTTACCTGTCCCTCGGCGCCAGGCCTAGGACTCCCCTTCATTCTTGTTCTGAGAGACTCAGAGCCCTTCTCTCCCTCAGGCCTGACTTACTCCCTAACCAGCCTGTCTTAGGGCAGGTGTTTTTTTGGGGGGGCGGGGTTCAACGGGCCTGTGTGGCCTCGATTCTGTATCTCAGGGCCTGTGGGTGAGCCTGGCAGGGTCTTCTCCAGGAACCCTGGGAGGTCCCAGCTATGGGCATATGGGGGCCTGCTCCCATTCTGAGAAAGGCTGCCCAGATGTGGAGCCACCGGCCCCAGCCACGCCGGCCGGCCGTCTCCAGACCCTGCAGGTCAGCTCCTCTCTCCTCCTCTTTCCCCAGAAGCTGGGAACTCGGGGCTACATGGGTCTGAAGGCTGAAGCGGAGCTTTCCCTTCTGCCCAGGGTCACGCAGTGGTGAGTGCCCAGCCAGCGGGCTCTGTGGGGCCCTGTGGCAGAAGGGGTGCAGGGCAGTGTGGGGTGCAAGTCATTCAAGGCTCTTATGAGCCCCCCCCATCAGCCTCTGGGTGTGGGTGTGAGGCTGAAAGGCCTGGTGGGTCAGAGCCAGTGGGTTGTGTGTTGGGGGAGGTGGGCCCTGTCCCTGAGCTCAGAGAGGAGGCGCCAGGCTGGCAACGGGGTGTGGGGGGGCGTAGCTGGGCCTCGGCTGCTGCCTCTCGGCTGCCAAGCCCAGGCGGGGACAGTGCTGGTCAGATGAGACCTCGTCCTAGAGGAGCTGGCGGGAGGACCGCATAGGACAGCACACAGCACTGCCAGCCACACCCCCAGGGCCTGGGCCGCGTGGGGCCAGCTCAGGGCCACCGGGGTCCCCGCACAGCCTGGGGGCCAGTGCGCCCAGCTAGGGGTCTCTTCACCCGCCAGCAATGCACATTCTCAAAAACACAGGGAAAGCGACATGAAGAGACCAAAACCCTGGGCGCGGGGTAAGCCTGGCTAATGTCTGTGACTTCACCACCCCCCAGACGCGCCTGACTACCCCTTCGCGGTGCGGCCGCGCCCTCTCCCTGTCGCACCTCCTGCGCGGCAGGCCGTCCGTGTGAGAGGGGCAGTCCCCTTTGCTGGACACGAGCCCTCCCCAGGGCTCAGCCACTGAAGCGGAGCCGCGGCCGCAGGGCTTCCAGCTCCCGCACGCCCTCTTGTCCCCAGAGGCTTCCTGTCCTTCCCTCTGTGAAATGTGTTGCGGGGACATGGGCCAGGCTCCCTTTTTATGCTGCGTGTGTGATGGACACCCCGTGCCCCGAGCATTGGGCACGGCCTGGCCGCCTCCCGCCTCTCTGTCCTCCAGCCTCGCGTCCCTCCAGAGGCGGCGTCCACACGTGGCCTTGGCATGAATATTTTTATGGTTCTCACTTTGAACCAAAAAAGCAGCACGTGTGAGCGCTGCTGTGTAACTCGCTTTTTAAACAGCCGATCTATCCTGGAAGCGTCCACGTCAGCAGCGATGGAGCCCCTGCTCCTTCTCCTGCTCCGTGAGGTCCACGGTGTGAGTCGGGGTTCCCTGCTCCGCTCCCCTGTGGCCGGCCTTCTGCTCCTGCAAACAGGCTCCAGGAGCACCGCGCCCAGCGTCGCTCTCCCACGGGCCAGGACACCAGGGGCTGCAGGCTTCCCGGGCCAGGCCCGTCGCTCCGACAAGCCTGCCCCATGGCCCTCCGGGGCGCCGTCTGCCAGTGGCCATGCGCCCGTGCCTGGCTCTGCTGGGACCGTTGACAATCTGATGGTGAACATGGCACCTCCAGGTAGGCTACGTCTTGTCGGCACCTTTTAGAGCTGGTGGGGGTGGGTGGGGTGGGGCTGGAGGCAGGGACCCTGGGCTGGACAGTCCGCCTCACACAGTAGGACAGCACTGACCAGCTTGGGCTGGACAGGGGCCCCGTGTCCCAGATGAGGCCGAGGGCAGGCAAATCTTCCTGAAGAGCGACTTCGGGGGACCTGGAAGGGGGTGGAGGACCTCCCAGGTGAGCAGGAGAAGGAAAGGCGCTCTGGGCCAGGAGACAGCTCAGGCAAAGGCGGGGAGGGTGGAGTCAGGGCGCCTCAGGGGGCAGTGAGGTCCGTTGGCCTGGCCGCAGGGACAGGACGGCTGTTTTGTTGGGAGCCTCAGTGCACTCGAGAGCCAAGTCATGTGAGGCAGGAGGGAGGACCAGGGAGGAGGTGATCGGGGCGACCCTAACAGACGACTCAGCAAATAATGAAGCCAGAACGGAGTGGAGGCCGATGTTTTATTCATGGCTACGCAGAGCATCAGTCACCGGCTCCGCCGCGGCCTGGCAGCGTCTCCATCACCCTGCCATCCCGGGCTATTTTGGGCCTGGGCTCGGGCTCATCTCCCTGTCACCCAGCCCCTCTCTCCTGGCGAAGGGGTGCCTGTCCTGCCGCTGAGGGATAGGCCGGAAGCCACAGGTCTGTCCCCGCGGAGCATATGGGTAAACTGAGGCTCAGGAAGATGTAGTGGCCTGACAAGGCCCCCTGCTGAGGAGGACAGGCCCTCCATCCCCCCAGACCGCCCCGAGGCAGGCGGGGGGCATCATGCCCATTGGCAGAAGGGGTGTGAGGGCCACAGTGCCAGGCGGCGGCCGGATCCCAGGGTGAGTCACGGCCCCTCTCAGGCTGGAGCTAGTCCCGCTGCTGCTGCCTTTCCTAGGTGCCCGCTCTCCCGGCTGGGCAGTGGGCACCTGGCCCGCTCACTCCCTACAGGCCTCCTCGGTGACTGTCCGTGCCCGCCACGGGGGCTCCATGTCCAGGAAGGATAGGGAGGTCGCCAGGGCCCGTCCAAGGGGCAGGACGTCAGTGCCAGTGCTGGGGTGGAGAGTGTGCCAGGCCTGGACCCCGGGCCCTGCTCCTTCCTTCCCGGCTGAGTCGTCTCCTTCTCCATGGACACACTGGCTTCTTCCTCGTGAAATGTTGCCTCAAGGAGCACGGGGATGCCATCTGACTGCTCGCCTCCAGTGCCTGGAGCAGTGCCTGGCACATAGTAGGCGCTTGATAAAAATGGTTGAAGGAATGATTTGATGAATGAATGACTGTCAGGTCCCTGTTCACTTTTGGGCCCAAATCCATTTTCTGTCTGTCTTCCCTCTCCTGTGACACGTATTGGGCACCTCTTGTGCATCAGTGAGGCCCTGGGCAAGGGTTAGGGTTCCGGTTGTGACAGAACAATGACCCTGACCTTGTGGAGCTGACCTTCAAGTTGGGGGACTGATGAATAGCAGGTGGCAATTGGTGCCTTGGGAAAGTCAGGCAGGGCCGGGGAGGGCTGCCTTTGAAAACCCAGTGGTCCGGGAAGGCCCCCTGAGAAGGCAGCAACCAAAGACTCAACACGGTGGAAGAATGAAACGGGAATCTGTTGGAGAAAGATGTTGCTGGGGAAGAAACAGCAAGTGCAAAAGCCCAGAGGCGCCCTGTTCCTGGCGCTGTTCCCGCAGGAAGTAGCAATGCCTCGCTCCCCTCCCCTCGCACCCAGCCCCTCAGTAGCCCTGCCGTTCTCCAGCTGCATTCCACACCGAACCGCTGCCCCGTCTCTGCTGCCACAACACCGCTCCGCTGGGTGCAAGCATGGCGCCGGGGCCACACGTGCCCATCGAACCTTCTCTCTGCACGGCAGCTGGGGAGCAGCTTAAAGCACAGAACGCACCGGCCGTCCTTGCAGCCACTGGGAGCAGAGCTGGTGACGGCACCAGGAGTCACTGTAGGCCCAGCAATTCCCCTCCTGGTGTCACCTCAAGAGAAATGAAAAGAGGCACCCAAACCAATACAAGTGCACAGCCATCTACTCACCCATCCATCCTCACTCCCATCAGCTTCACGGTGGCCCACAACTTCAGACCAACTCACATATTCATGCATCAATGTTTACAATTGCCACAAGCTGACAACAGCCCTCATGCCCGTCACTAGAAGCACAGATCAACAAAATGTGGTGCATTGTTCAGCCGTAAACGTGAATGAAGCATGCTACCGCGGATGGTTTGATTTCCAGCCAGAGCACGCACTTAGGTGGCGGGTTTGATCCCCGGTCAGGGCATGAATGAGAGGCAACCGATCAATGTTTCTCTCTCACATTGATGTCTCTCTCTCTCTCTTATTCTCTCTCTCTCTCTCTCTCTCTCTCTCTCTCTCTCTCTCTCTCTCTCTCCCCCTCTTTCTAAAATCAATAAACATATCCTCAAGTGAGGATTTAAAAGAAAAAGGTCACATATTGTATGATTCCATTGATATGGAATATCCAGAATAGGCAAATTCACAAAGACAAAAAGTAGACCAGTAGCTTCCAGGGGCTGGGAGGAGGGGAGTGGAGTGTGACTGTTTAATGCGGTGGGGCTTTCTTTTGGGGTGATGAAAGCATTTTAGTTCATCCATCCATCCCTCTACTCATCCATTCATTCATCCATCCATCCATCCATCCATCCATCCATCCATCCATCCATTTATCCATCCATCCATCCATCCATCCATCCATCCATCCATCCATTCACTCACCAATCCATCCATCAATTATTCATCCACCATCCATTCATCCATCTCAATTTACCTGCTCACCCATCCAATGTTCATTTCCCCCATACATACACTCACCTGTGTTCACTCTTCTATCTGTCCACATGTCCGTTTTCTTTTTTCATCATGTATTGCAGTGGCCTCTACATTCATCTCCTATCTGCAAGATTCTTCTAGCATCTGACTCCAATTTGCTCAGCAAAAATTCCCTCTCTGCCTCCCACTGCTGATCGGTCCAACTCAAACTTTAAACGTAGTGGGACTTCAAGGCCCTTAAGCTCTCGTCTCCTCTCGCCCCGAGAGGAGAGGTGAGCCCTACCACAGGAGCTGGAAGGGCGGGGATACATAGAAACAGGTTGGCACACCATGCCTCAGTTTCCCCGCCTGTAGCGAGGGGCTTCACATGCTAAGGTGGGTCCCTGAGCTGCCTGAGTGTCAGGGTGGAGGAGGGGCTGCTTGCGCTTCCCTTTCCTCCCGGTCACTTACACACTAACAGTCCCGCGGGCCCAGGCTGGAGGGAAGGGCCTGCTGTGGGAGGGCATCTCAGCCCCATTAGCGCTGCTCAGAGCCCCTGGGGACCAGGGGTCACCAGGCTGCCGCTGTGAGGCCATTCATAGTCCATTAGCCCCACCCCCTCTCCCCAAACTCCCACTTTACACCAGCACCTGCCTTGTACTTCCTGGTTGAGCTTCTGCCCCTCAAACCCCTGCCTCCCCCGCCCCCCACAACCCCACCAGACTCTGGGGCCCCACTGTGGTCAAGGCCCATCAGCCTGTGCCATCAGCGTGGGAGCTGGTGCTAGGCCCCTCGAGTGCGTGGTGAGGGCAGGCCTGTAGGAGTGCCCATGGGGCGTTAACTCAGCACAAGTCTCCTCTGTCCCTTTGCAGACAGCAGCTGGTGCCGGCCCTGCTCTCTCCCCTGCACACGGGAAGGGCATTCTCTCATCCATCCAACGAGGAGCTGCGCCCGGTCCCAATCGGTCCATCAGCACCAGACCTGGGCCCGGACGGTGCACCTCAGGCTCTTCATTATATAGCCATTCGCTCACCAGCGCCTGCTGTTGCGCACCCACTGTGTGCCACGCCCTGGGACGCAGCGGTGAGCGAGGCAAGCAGTCCTGCAGGGCGATGGGAAATGAACATGTGAGGGAATAAAGGGCACAGCTTCCGGAAGGAAAGTTCTGTGCAGGAGTCAGACCGTGGGGTGACCCCCAGAGGGGAAGAGAGAGGCGGGAGAGGAAGGGGAAGAACCCTGGAATCTGGGCTCTTCTTGCCTTGAGAAAGGGCAGGAGCAGCAGCCCCGGCTCAGATGCCACAGGACCCCTGGCTGTGCTGGGGGGGGGGGGGGGCGGGGGCGGTGGGCAAGGCCATGGCTGGAGAGGCTGCTGCTGCCTCCGGACAGCCAGATGAGGCCCTCACTGGGCCAGGAGTGTGGAGAGGAGAGATGGAGTCAGGTGGGCTTGGTGTCAGAGTCCCCAGGAATCAGGGCTCTCATGGATCCTAGCCTCTGGCTCCCTCAGTCAGCCTAGAATGAGCAGCCTCAGGGGACCCTGGCAGGGAAAGCAGGCAGGAAGCAGGGGGACCTGGTTCACCTCCTGTGACCCCAGAAGCCCAGCCCCACCCCAGCCTCTGCTGAACACCTCTCCCCACATTAAAGGTCCAGGCTCCCCCGTGGTGGGGAGGCGAGGTGGCCACGGGAGCTGGTCCGTCCGTGATTCCCAGGAGGACCTGCTGAGACTTATGCCATTAATCTCCCCATTTCAGAGATGAGGACACTGAGGCTCAGCGATGCGCTGGATCCCGCCTCCCCTCAGGACCCAGCCTCAGGGTGGGCAGGGCCTGAGAAGAGGGGAAGGTCTGGCAGAAAGAGCAGCACCGGGCGCCGTATGTTCAGCCACTGCCCGCCCTGCCTGCCAGGGAGGGCCATCAGACAGTCTTCATGCGAGGGGAGCTGAAGGGCTGTCTCACTGGGATCCTGGGGAGCAAACCCTGACGACTGCTCAGTTACGGTGCCAGGAGCCTGCAGCGCTGGGGGGCGGCGCCTGGGGATGATGTTGGGATGGGTGGGAGGGAGGTTTCCTGGATGCGAGGAGCTGGCCTGGTGCCTGTGCTGGGAAGGTGATCCTGCAGGGTCCTGGCTTCACTGGCCCCTCCCCTTGTCCCCACAGTGAGTCACTCTCATTTTATTTATTTTATTTTATTTTATTTTATTTTATTTTATTTTATTTTATTTTTAAATCCTCACCCAAGGCTATTTTCCATTGATTTTTAAAGAGGGTGGAAGATAGGGGGAGAGACAGAGAGAGAAACATCGATGTGAGAGACACACACGGATTGGTTGCCTCCTGCACGCGCCTGACCAGGGCCGGGATGCAGCCTGCAGCCGGGGGATGTGCCCTTGGCCCTTCAGCCAGCCCTCCGTCCACGTCCACGTCCACGGAGCCAACCAGCTGGGGCGGCCTCTCTCCTTTCAAAAGCCCTGGAAGGGGCTGCCCCAGGCCGTGCCGCCCGCTGCGGCTCACAGGCCTGCTGTCTCTCATAAGTGCGCGTGTGGCCTCCCGGCTCGCTGAATGCGTCCCTGGTGCCTCGTTCCATCGGCCCCTCCCGGGGCTCCGGCCAGCTCGGCTCTTCAGCAGGGAGCACACGGCATTTCAGAACCTCCAAATGGCAGCACAGGGAGGGATGGGGTCTGCAGGCGCAGAGGGAAGCCAGGCCTGGAGGGGTTTCCCCAAGGGCCTGGCAGGGACGGGACCCCCAGGGCTCTGCCCCACAGAGCCTGGCCTTAGCAGGAGGTCCGGACAGTGAACAAAGCAGACATTACTGTTCCTGTTTTACATTAAAAATGTTAATTTCAGACTAGATTTTAAAAACAGGATTTTGCTCTCACAGGCGTATCTGGAAAGGAGCGGTGCGGGGCTCTCGGGAACGGCCCGGCCTCCACTTGCTGTCTGAACCCGAGACGATCTGCCCGTGGTTCTGCGGCCGCGAGGTCTGGTCCCACCGCAGAGGCTGAGTGGCCCCAGCAGCGGCTGTACCCCCTGGGCTGGGAGCAGCCCTCCCGGGAGCCCTTCTCAACACCCACCCGGCCCGGGATCAGGGATCAGGTGTGGGTGCAGCTGTGGAGGAGCAGGAATGGAGCGGGCATGGCCCGAGGAGCGAGGGAGGCGGTCCTGAGCCTGGGCCCACGGAGTAAGGCCTGCCCACGAGGCTGCCTGGGGCCCGCAGCTTCCAGCCCTGACAGCGACCCATTTACCTGTGGGCAGGGGGCCCTCAGGGCCCAGGAAGAGGGAGAGGGAGCGGAGGGAGAGCCTCTGTCCTCATTCATTCCCACCCTCCCCCTCACTCGTGTGTTCGTTTATCCTCTTGTTCACATTCCTCCCTCCCTCCCTCCCTCAGCTCCCACCGTGTGCCCGGCTGCAAGCTGATGCTGGGGACAAGGGGACAGACACAGGCTCTGCCCTTGGTCTCCCCGTTAGGGGTGGGGGAAGTTACAGCCACCATCCGCCCTAAAGTTCTTGGAAGAAGAGCAAGGCCCTCGCCAGCCAGGCTCACTCTCTGCTGGAGGCCTGTCCTGCTCCCCTGTGAAACCTAAGTCGGCTTAGTCCCAGCTCCGCTGAGCGCCCCCCTCCCCCCGCACCTCCCCCAGAGGCGAAAGCGGAGGTTTCACAGGCCTCAGGCTCCCAGCCCACTCCTTGCCCTCACGCCCTCTGCTCAGCCTCATGGCTCCTGGAACTCTCCAGACAAGCCCCATTCCAGGGCCTTTGCTCCTGGAACTCTCCAGACAAGCCCCATTCCAGGGCCTTGGCGGTGCTGCTCCTGCTGTCTGGGCTGCTCTTCCTCCAAGTGTCTCATGCTCCCCGTCAACCCAGGCCGTTCTCAGGGAAGCTTCTGTGGCTAACCCAGGATTGCAGCTCCCCCTCCCACCCTCTGCCATTCTGATTTCTCACTCTGCTCGTGTGCTCCCTGCCTCCTGACAAGGGCAGAGATTCTGCGGTGCCGCTCCCTGCTCTGTCCCGAGCAGCTTGCGCAGTGCCTGGGCCACAGTGGGCGTCAGATAGGTATCACCTGAATGAGTGGCTGATCGGATGAATGGTTGGTTGGATGCCCAAGGGCACCCTGCTTGTTGCCAGTCTGGGCTTGGCTGGAGAGGAGCGTGAAGGGCTGAGGACGAGCAGCGGTCCTCCTTCCTCCTCTGCCCTCGACTTGCACCACGTGAGCCCCAAGCCTTTGCAGGGTCCTGGGTAGAGGGCAAAGGCCGGGCTAAGTTTGACATTTGTTGGAGTCAGAGAGAGGGTTTCTACTGAGAAGGTTGGGGCCAGATGCTAGAAAAATCTCTAGGTGTGAGAGATACGTGCAAAAGTTGATGCTATAAATGATGAAAAAAGGAAACAGATGGATGGGTAGATGAATGTGTGGGCAGATGGACAGAGGACTGATGGGTGGATGGGGGACAGATGGACGGGTGAGTGAGTGGGTGGATGAATGGATGGATGAGTAGGTAGTAGATGGATAGATGGACAAACGGATTGATGAATAGGTGGGTGGGTGGGCAAATGAATGGATGGGTAGGTCAATTGATGAGTGGTCAACTGGGTGTACCGATGGCTAGGACACTTCTGCTGCCGCTGATAATGATGATAAACACACCCGTTATTTATTGATGCATTCCAGGTGCCATGCCTGCCCTTCACACATCCAACCTCACTTAATGCTCATGACAATATAACAAGAGAGGGATCACGTTCCCATTTCACAGACAGAAAACTGAGTCTCAGAGGTGTGGACTGGCTTACTAAGGCCTACAGCTGAGGGGAGGCCGAGACCAGATTTGTACCCAAGTTGGCTTAGCTTTTGATGTTGCCTTGCTCTTCAGAATGGGGTCCCCAGCCCGAGGAGTGGCCACCCTTCGGCGGAAGGCACCCTATCTGGGCATCTCCGAGGCTCCCACCAGTGGCCTGGGAGGAGGAGGTTTCTGTGATGATTTGCTGGCTCTACGCTGATGCTTATGGAGACATCTGGCTCCAGAAAAGTGAGACTGTGAGAGTGGCTCCCCCACAATCCTCCACACTACACGGGCACCAGGGGGCCCGCCTGTGGGGACGGGTGTGAGTGGAAAGGAGCTGACATGGTTCAGACAGGGAGACCCAGGCCAGCCAGCCCCCTGATTCCTAGGCATGTGCTCCAGCGGCTTCTCGGACCCCAGCCTCATGCTCTGAGCCTCGGCGCCCTGAGGGGACAAAGGGCACCCTCATCGCCCTCCCTGCAGCTGTGTGAAGGTGCTGGTCTTTTTTTTAAAAACATATTTTTACTGATTTCAGAGAAGGATGAAGGGGAGAGAGAGAGAAACATCCATGAGGAGAGAGACTCACTGATCAGCTGCCTCCTGCCCGTCCCCCACTGGGGATTGAGTCTGAAACCCGGGCATGTGCCCTGACTGGGAATTGAACCCTGACCCCCTGGTTCATAGGTTGATGCTCAACCACTGAGCCAGCCGGCCGCAAGATTATATTCTTTAAACAAAGCTTTGTTCCCCCCCCCCGCCTCCCCGTCCTGGCAGGTTCTAGGTGCTAGGGACACAGCAATGAATAAAAGAGACAGACATGCCTCCTCGGGAGAACACTTAACACAGACAAGTGATGTACACACCACATCATGTGGGGGGTGACAGAGAACGAAGCTGGGCAGAGACGAGGGAGGGGGCATGGCTCCAGGAGGCATGTCCCCGAGAAGAGACATTTGACAGAGACCTGCGGCTGGTAAAAAGTGGCACCTGCAGCCCAGTGGGCGCGGTTCAGGGGTTGAGCATCGACCTTGCACCAAGACGTCCCTGGCAGGGGCTGTGCGGAAAGCAGCCGGTCGATGTCTCTCTCTCATTGATGTTTCTATCTCTCTCTCCCTCTCTCTAAAATCAATGAAAACATATTTTAAAAAATAGTTTTAATAAAAGTGGCGCATGCAGAGATCTGGAGTAACAGCATCGTGGCAGAGGGAGGGCAGGCCCTGGAGGGGCAGGACTCGATGTGCTGGAGAGACAGCCAGCCATGTCCGAAGGAGGAGGACAGCAGGTGGCCTGGGAGAGGGACCAGGAGCCCTTTGGCTGCGGCTGCGGCTTCGGCTGAGCTGGGGTCAGGCGGGTGTCAGCAGAGGGTTTGCACGAGCTCCGAGCTCCGGAGGCTGTGATGTGAGAGGAAGGGCTTGTTTCTCTCCCTAGGGCAGCCTCTTCACTGGCTCTGAGGGCCGCCTCGCCCTTCCTCGCCCTCGGCTTGTCCCATCTGGCTGCCCCGTGGAGGCTGCAGGGAGCAGGGGCTGCCCTAGACCAGGCCCCAGGCAAGGGCTCCTGGGGCCCAGCCTGGAAGACAGCCTGGGGTCCCAGACCCACACCTGGGCTCCCTGCTCCAAACCCGAGAGACTGGCAGGGAAGGAGGGCATGTGCCGGGGAGCAGCACCGCGCCTGTCGCTGCAATGTCCCCTGGAACTGCATCTTTCATTTGGAGAGTTTCTTGTCCAAGTGTCCCATGGTGGAAACCCTAGGATGCACACACACAGCCGGGCGTAATGGAAATTGTTTCAAAAACAAAATGATAAACATCCTCTCTCAAGCTCCCACCGCCCTCCCCAAATGAGGCTGGGGGAGGGCTTACCCAGACTCAAAGCCCCGAGACCAGTGGGGCTGACAGGGGGAGGGGTGGGGAGATGGGGTATGGGGGGTATGGGGGTGTTGGAGGGGTGGGACCTCCCTGGGAGAGGGGCACAGGGTCGGCGCTGGCCTGGCCTGCGAGCTGTGCTGACAGCCCCGGATTCCCCATCATGCCTCCCTTGCTGCACCCTTTGTGCGCCTAGGCCCCAGCTCGGCTGCAGGCCAGGAGGAATCCCGGGACAATGGCCCTGGCTCCAGCGCTGACCTTGCAGCTGTGCCTGGACAGGTCTGCTCTCTGCACCCCTCCATCCACACACACAGGGGACACATGACCAGGTCCCCCGCCCCACGCCCGGCCTGCCGCTCAGAGCAGGTGGGGCTGGGCTGCTTGCAAGCCTCTAGGATGCAGGCTTGCTCCCTCACAGGGCACCGGGTTTGGCTTTGAGCTGCTCTGCTCTGATCTTTATCAAGGTTGTTCTTTCTTCTGCAATAAAGCAGACAGGCTGCACTTTGGGTTCTAAGAAACCCTGGTTCTACTAGACACCCCTCACCACCCCCTGCCCCATTCCCACCCCAGGCTGTTGCCTGCTGCTCCCTCTGCTCCTGTTCCCACTGCAGTGCTCGTCCTTCAGGACCAGCGCGCTGGGGAGTGGGACCCTGAGGCCACTCCTCTGGGAAGGGAGCAGTGGGAGGAGCACGGCTCTGAGGGCAGCTCCTTCATGGCTCTGTGACTCGGTTTCCCTCATCTGTAAAATGGCGAAACGCTCTCCCTGGAGAATGAAGATCTGAGTGGAGAGGCACCTGGGGAGTTCTGTGCACTGGTCCTGGGGATGAGCTGATGCATTCAGAGGGCTTTTCCCTCCCCTCGAGAAGCAGAGGGTTGGGCCCCAGTGCTCAGCCAGGCTACCGGCTTTGGGGGTTCAAGGAGGGGCTACTTTTTCCATGTGACCACCTCCCCCACTTAAGAGCCCTTGATTGAGGGCAGTCCTGCCCCCTCTCCTCCTCCTGCTCTTCCTGTCACTGCTCCGTCCTCATCTCCTGAGAGCCAGTGCCAGGGGACCAGAGGCGGCAGGAGACTGGCCAGGACGCTGGGAAGGACTGAGACATGCAGCCGGTGTGAGGGCTCTTTTTGCAGACCTGGCAATCAAGGCTCCAGGGGGTGATAGCATGAGGCCTCCCCAGGGCCTGAGGGGGCCAGAGCACCCCCAAGCACGACACCCTGTCTGGCCCCTGGCCGGGGCTCAGACACCCCCATCTTGGTCTGACCCCTCGGAAGGGTCACAGACATCCTGGAGCTGGTGCCAATGAACATGCAGGGCTCAGAGTGAGAAGGCACCGTGGACACAGTCCAGGCCTGGGGTTGTGAGGTCTTTGTAGGAGGGGCTGGAGGTCAGTGGGCCCAGCACCATGGTGGCACCGTCCTGTCCCTCCAATCCCTCCTTGGAGTCCTGGTCTTCTAGTCATCAAGCAGCCAAAGACTCCAAGGGTCCGGCTGCCACGGCAGCGAGGAAGCACGTGGTCATGGGCCAGCTAGCTGCCTCTTCATAGGCGCACTGACGGTCTGGTTGAACAGCAGGTCAGTCTCAACCATAATTTTAGGGCAGAAATTAATGCAAATGGCATTTGTGGAGGCCTGCAAAGCCCCCACCCCCATCCGGGGGGCGGGGAGGGGGGTTGAACCCCTGTCCCTTCTCTGGGTGATGCAGGACTAGGCCCTGCTGAGACACAGGCTCACTGCCCTGATTCACATTGAAGGCAGCACTGAATTCCAGCCAGAGGTCAGTGAGAAGTAGTGATACTGTCCTCCATTCAAATATGAAGGCCCCGACCCCCATCCCAGCATTTCCCTGCTCTGTACTCCCTGGCCAAGGAAATGGAAAGAAGTGACACTGATGAGATGAATGGAGGAAGAACCAAACTGGCTGGATGGAAGTCCTACAATGAAAGAATTAAAGGAGAAAGCACATTGAGACTGACAGGGGTGCTGGCAGAGGTCCTGGTTCCTGTGTGGAGACCTCCTCCTTCGCAGAGCCAATGGCAGGGGCCATCAACTGCACTGGAGATTCCCTGAGACCCAGTCCAATCTGCAGCCCCACCCAAGCTGTTCCAGCAGCTTTTCCATATTAGTGGCCTGTCCTGGCTCAGGCTTCAGACTTCCCTTAACTCTCTCAGACAAGCAGCAACTGGACTCAACATGTCCCATACCTCACAATAAATGGCCCCAGACCCAGCACTAGCATAAGCCTGCCCTGGTTCACAGCTTGGTCTCTCCTGGGCACCTCCAAGCCCAACACTAATAGCAACCATCTGCCTACCACTCAGTAACTTGTGCTGGGTGGCCCCAGGCAGTGGCTGACTTTGCACCACCTGGGAGGCCCCAGAGCCAGTGCACCCAGAGGACAGCTTCAGGCCATGCCAGATTACAACACTACTACATCCATGATCGACACACTCAAGGGGCAGACTTGGTGAGCACCAAAGCCTCACAGAAGCAAGTCCTGCTCCATAGAAGTGTCTCCTGCATAGGAGCTCTTCCACTGTATTCACAGTTGGTCCTCACAGCCAGTTGGCTTGGATGTCATTTCCTCCCAGTGATGCCAATAGCAATCAAGCTCAACTACAACAGGACAGTACACACAACCCACACAGAGGTGCACCTAGAGTGCCCAGCCACTGGGCCCTACAGAACGCCTACTACACAAGGCCACTCTACCAATTCTAGGAGACATAGCAGCTCTACCTAATACATAGAAAAAATACAGGGAAGAAGCCAAAATATGGAGACAAAGAAACATGTCACAAATGAAAGAACAGAAGAAATCTCCAGAAAAAGAACTAAATGAAATAGAAGCAAGCGACTGCTAGATACAGAGTTCAAAACAATGCTTATAAATATGAAGATAGTGTAAGGAGGGTCTTGGACAACTTCAAGCATACCAACATTCGCATTGTGGGCATGCCAGAAAGAGAAGAGAGAGAGCAAGATATTGAAAACCTATTTGAAGAAATAATGATAGAAAACTTTCCTTACCTGGTGAAAGAAATAGACTTACAAGTCCAGGAAGCGCAGAGAGTCCCAAATAAGATGAACCCAAAGAGGCCCACACCAAGACACATCATAATTAAAATGCCAAGGGTTAAAGACAAAGAGAGAATCATAAAAGCAGCAAGAGAAAAGCAGTTAGTTACCTACAAGGGAGTACCCATATGACTGTCAGCTGATTTCTCAACAGAAACTTTGCAGGCCAGAAGGGAGTGGTAAGAAATATTCAAAGTGATGAATAGCAAGGACCTACAACCAAGTTTACTCTTCCCAGCAAAGCTATCATTTAGAATTGAGGGTCAGATAAAGAGCTTCACAGACACGAAAAAGCTTAAGGAGTTCATCACCACCAAACCAGTATTACATGAAGTGTTGAAGGGTCTTCTTTAAGAAGAGGAAGAAGATGAAGAAGAAGGAGAAGAAGAAGAGATAAACATATGATGGCAATAAATATATATCTATCAACAATTGAATTTAAAAATCAAAATAAATGAATAAATGAACAAGGAATCTAATGAACAAAATAAACTGATGAATAAAATAGTATCAGAGGCATGGAAATGTGGAATAGACTGAGGAATCTCAGAGGGAAGGTGGGAGGGGGCAGGGAAGAGATTAACCAAAGACCTTACTTGCATATGTGCATAGAGTGGTGAAGGACTGGGGTGGGAAGGGAACTGGGTGGAGGAGGGCAATGGGGGAAAAGGGAGGAACATCTGTAGTACTCTTGACAATAAAATTTTTGTTTTGTTTTGTTTTTTACAAATAAGTGACATGAATAACACCATGTCTGGTGACTAAAAATGACAATCGATGACCTCTGATCTTTAGGGAGGCCTTGCCTCGTGCCCGACACTGGGTGAGTTTTCCCCTTGTGTGAGCTCACCACAGCTATGCAAGGAGAACTTGAGTGTGGTCCCCATTGGGCAGAAGAATGAGCTGAGGCTCAGAGAGATGAAGTAACCTGCCCCAGGTCACACAGCTTGCAAGTGCTGGTGCCGAGATTTGAAGCCAAGTCTTTCTGATCCCAGATCCTGTGCTGATACCCACCCTCCACTAGAATGCCTGGCACACAGTGGTGTTTAATAGGTGTTTGGCTCATTTAAAGGGTCACTGCTGAGTCCTCTCTGTTCACAGGGGTCTGGGCTGGCCCTGGGGATTTACTGTTAATACAATTGATTCTATATCCATCATGCCCTCTCCCCAGCAGTCTATGGATTTTAATGGAGTGGATACTAATTGCCCCTGTGCTGTGGGTGGGCCACACTGGGAGAGAGTTTACTCCAATTCTACCACCAAATTCCTTAACACAGACCAGCACCAAAGCTGTGGTGAGGATGTAACTAGGCAGAGACACAAGCAGGGCACTTGGCTGAGGGAACAGGGCAGGCGAAGGCATGGCGGGGGGACCCTGTGGCCCTCCTGAAAGAGCCACGCACGCCCTCCTGCCAGCAAGTCTGCCTGGTCCTGGCTCAGAGCGAGTTGTCCCTCAGGAGCTTCTGGGAGATTTGGGTCACTGTAGAGCAAGTGTGTCAAACTCAAAGGCTAGCATGGGCCAAATAAACAAGGTTTAAGTGTGTGTGGCTGCAAACAAACAAAAGCTTCAATTTTCATAGAAACGTAGGTTTATTTCGATAGAAACATGCTGAATACAAAGGGCTGAAATAAGTGAGTAATCATTAACATAAAATAACTAGTGGCCTGGTGCATGAAATTCATGCACATTAAAAGGGGATTAAGTAGAGGAAATATTTTAATATTGCTATTTGCCCAGATTTCTCTATAATAGAAGTGTCAGAGATGAAAGAAAATTAGTAAAATGTATATGAAAATCTTCCTCCTGTCAGAGTCTGGGGCACATCACAGGACAGAGTCAAGTCCCCACCTCAAAATCACGCAAGACCCAGACCTAGCCGGCCCCACCCTTGTCAAGCCCGGCCGGGGCAGGAGGAGCAGCCTGAGGTCCCCTGTCAAGCCCCGCTGGGTGGGGGGCGCGGCTTGAGGTACCCGTCAAACCTCACTGGGTTGGGGGGAGCAGCCTCAGGTCCCTGCTGATTGCTCATTAAAGCTCGCTACGGGAACTTGGTCTTCACTGTGGGTGCAGCCATCTTGTGTTATGGAAATCCCACCTCTGCTGTGGGCGCCACCACCTTTGTGATGGTGTGATGGTCAATTTGCATATTCCTGCTTTATTAGCTAGGATAGAACATTTTAATAAAAATTAATATTTTTTTTTGAACATTAACTTACCAGACACTGAATAACTGCACAAATTAATAAGCATAATGGCCGAAACCGGTCTGGCTCAGTGGATAGAGCGTCGGCCTGCGGACTGAAGGGTCCCAGGTTCGATTCTGGTCAGGGGCATGTACCTGGGTTGCGGGCATATCCCCAGTGGGAGATGTGCAGGAGGCAGCTGATCGATGTTTCTCTCTCATCGATGTTTCTAGCTCTCTATCTCTCTCCCTTCCTCTCTGTAAAAAATCAATAAAAAAAAATAAGCATAATGCAAATAAACCTATTTTTCTTGTTCTCCGAAAGTGAAATATTTTCTGTTGCATGCACCAAACAAGTTAATCCAAGACAAATGACGTGGCCATTGGCTGCTTAAATATTTGCTGCTTGTATTAATGGAGAGAAATGGTGTGCCTGGTTGTAAGGCGTGTAAAGGAAATGAATGCAACACAATTATAGTAATCAGTCATTAGAGAATGTTGTAGTTCGTTATTAATAAGTATGTATAACAGGCTATTATAAAAACTAAGTTACAAAATTTTTATTAAAATGTTTCTGACATACCATTATATTGGCTGGGCCACAAAAATACTCTTTGTGGGCCACGAGTTTGACATGCTTGCTGTAGAGTGTTTCTCAGTCACAGATGGGCTGGGCAATTCTGCAGGGAGGGGGAGCAGGCAGGAAGCTGACATGGAAAGGAGAAAAGGGGGGGAGTCAGGACGGGCATGACAGCCGGGCTCTCTGGACCAACCTCCCAGGCTCCCTCTTCCCTGATCTCTGAGTTATTTTAAACATTAGTTCATGTTGGGGACACATGGGATAAAGATGCAGAAGACTCACAGAAACAGCTCTCCTCCCTCCTGCTCCCTAACCTCCCAGTCATCCAGGCAGCCAGTTTCTGGTATATGTTTCCAGAACATTCTACCAAACATGCATGGGTGCATGTATGTGCATATCTTGCTTCAGAATAAACCTGACGGCACCCAGCACTCTCTCTCCTGCCCTGTGTTGTTTTCACTGTCTCAGAAAATGTTCCCTGTTAGATTCACTCAACAAATACTTACTGAACCCCTGCAAGTGTTCCCCTGCAGTCGGACTGCCCAGCCCCCTGTTCTCACAGAATCTCTATCTTCACTTTCTTTTGTTTTTTTCTTGGATGAAACATAAGATTTTATTGCTCTAGTGCAACTGGGACTTCACCAATGCCTCGCTTTGTGGGGCATGTAGTGCGTCATGACTGTGGACACAGAGTCACTGTAAGCCTGTGCTACAGCCCTGGGCTTCATGAAACTTCACCTGCTTCCAAAACTGCAAGTCCCATTTCCCCCTCTTTCTCTGCCTCGATCCCAACTTCTCACCTTGGGGCTTCTCACTGTCTGGGTAACACAGGCCCCGGCCTAGGCCAACCTTGGGAAGTGGCCCCTTTGTGACATCACTGCCTGGGCCTGGTGCTGAGCCTGCAGCCTCTGGAGGTGACTTGGTTGGGAGCCTGTCTGTAGCACCCAGGGGTGGCCTGGGTCGCGAGCAGTCACGTTAGGCTGGCTCCCAGCTCCTCGGAGAAGCCCACAGACACTGGCCTGATGTGGGGTGCTGCTGGACTCTCTGGGGTATCTCAGAGCCCTCACTTCTAGCTGGTGGACAGAACCAACGGGCAACCACACCTCACTTTTCCTCGTCGCAAGCAGCTGGGAGAGCCCCGGGCCTCACCTGCACTATTGCACAGAGTGGCCGCCTTCCCGCAGGGCTTCAGCCAAGGAAGAGGGGAAGGGCTTCGGCTGCGCTGTGGGCCAGGCTGCACATGCCTTGCCCCGCCCTCAGGGGCGCCGGCTCCTCGCTGCCTCCCTATGGGTCCCACCCACGCTCCTCTGGCCGGGCAGCCAGCAGCCTTCAGACATGCATTCCTCCCCCACACACCCCTCCCGTGACCAAGGCTCTCCTCTCCCGCAAGTGCTGGGCTGAAGGCAGGCCTTTGAGATGTCCTGCCCCACGGATGGCTTCCGGCAGCCGGCCCGGTGGCTCTGAGTGCGGCCTGTGCCCACACCCCTGCAGCACAGGGGCCACCACCTGCTTTGCCTTGTGAGGCTGGGCCCACCCCTACCACCCACAGGCTGCTGAGGGTGTGTGTGCTCTGAGGACGTCCCACCATGAGGACTTGGACATCTGGGTTTGGGGGTCTGCCCGGGTGAAGAGATCAGCTCTGAAAGTCATCACTCTCTATAGGCCCCGCCTGTTTCGGTGGTCCAGGCCCAAGTCTGGAAGGGAGCTGTCTAGGACCCCGTCCTCGTACAAGGCCAGCTTCTGCACTGTCTTCTGTCAGGCTGAGTCGACGACCATCTGTGGTGGCCGCGATGACGCACAACAGCCCAGGTGTGATCCTTGCACGGCTGTGGGCTGGGGCTCTGGGCCGCTCCCCCAGAACTCTCCGGTGGCACCCCCTTGAGTACAGCCAGCCTGCCCGGGGGGTGCAGGGGCCCATGTGATAGCCCCCTTGCAGGGCTGTCTGGCAGGGCTGGGCCTGGGGGCAGTCCACAGTCAGGTGCCAGGAATGGAGGGTGGCAGACATGCCAGACACACTCTTGTCACTCTCCACGGGCTGTTTGGGGCCTTTCTGGAGCTGCTCCGTTGCCGGGGCAGAGGCTTCTGAGGGCACTGCCAGGGGCTGCCAGGGACTGGCATTGCTGGTGGACATGTAGGAGTTTTCCTGTGGAGCAGGGGCTTGCGGCCAGAAGCCTCTGCCTCCAGGGGCGGCCCTGCCACTGCGGCCTGAGGCTTCTCCAGCCTCTCATCCACCTGGGTCATGGGGTCTCCTCAGCCTGGCGGTGCAGGGAGCAGAGGACCAGCTGGCCCAGGGCCAGGCCTAGCTCAGGGGGCAGGGCCCGGGCCTGGGGTCCAGGTGCTTCGTGCAGATCTGGGAGGCGACTGGGGCAGCCCAGGCTCTGAGGCCAGACCCGGGTGGTGTGCGGTCTGGATGCTTTTCAGGGCACCCACCATCCTCTGCGTCCTCTGTCACCAGGTCTTTCAGGTACTTGGCCTTCGCACCATGCGTCCTCAGAGCCCTGTGGCCAGCCAGGGTTTCCAGAACCACCTGCCGAAGCTGAAGGTGTCGGTGTCCACCGCCAGCCTCTGGTCCTGACGTGTTCCTCGGGCGGGCAGGCCAGGTGCCGCTCAGGCAGAGTCCGGGCCACGGTGCTGCTCTGACCAGGGCTGACCACTGCAAACGGCTGAGACGGGCCAGGCCAAAGTCTCCCAGTTTGGGCATCCGCCTGTCATCCAGAAGGACGCTGGAGCTCCGGACATCTCCGTGGGTGAGGTTGGGGCCGTCCTGAGGTAAAACTGACTCGCCGGGCTGTGCTCAGAAGGGTGCCCAGCGCTGGCCCCGGAGAGGGGAGCAGGCCTGGGCCTGGAAGTGGAGGGCCTTCCAGGGAGCCGCCAGGCAGGGAGCCGCCAGGCAGGAAGCTGCAGACAAGGCAGTGGTCGCCGCTCTGAGCACAGCAGCCAGCAAAGTCCACGATGTTTGATGACAAGACTGACTGCTGCTCCACGCGGCCAGGAAGTTCTGCCCCACAGTGGCCACCCCAGGTCTGCCTCCTCGTCCATCGTCTCCACGGCATTCCCCGTGCTCCTCAGGATGCCCGTGCACACGTCCGAAGCCGCCCTCCTGACCTTCAGCTCCTCCGAGAAGCTGTGGTGCGCTGGGAGCCTCATGGAGGGCCTGCAGAATAGAGAGGGGGTTCCCGGGCAGGAAGGAGCCTGGGCTCTCTGGCCTCTGCTTGGTGGAGGAGGATTCTAGAGATGGTGGTGGTGGCCGAGGGCAGCAGGGCTTCAGACAGGGCAGCACTCAGGCCCAGAATGGTTCTGGGAGCCTGGAAAAGCTGGGAGGAGGTGGGGGGATGCTGACGATTGCAACTCCTGCGGGGAGGGGGGGGGGGTGTTGGGGCCTTGGCCTCAAAGGGTGCAGAGATGGAGCTGGTCCTCGGGGCTGTGGTGCTGGAGGGTGGGAGGGGGACGGGAGGGTGCCAGGTGGTTCAATGTCCCTCACACGGAGCAGCTGCAAGTGCGTGAGGATGTGCATGAGGTTGGTCACACGGGCGTTTCGGTTGATCTGGGGCCACAGGAGCGCGGTCCGAGCTCGCCCCATTAGGGCGGCAAGCTGGCATCAGTCGCTGGGCTCCAGGGCATCCATCATTCTGTAGAAGCGGCACATGACCCAGGGTGGCACCTTGTACAAGAATTGTTGGGCAGTAGGACCTGTGGGGCCCCCCGAGCCAGGGTCTCCCAGGCTCGGCCCCCAGCCATGGGCCTCTGTCTCCAGGCCAGGGCCTCTTGGGGCCTCGGGCTGGCCAGGCCTGTGGACACTGACTCTCCATCCTCACCTTCTCACGGCGGCTCTGGCGTGTGGCAGGCTTTGCATCTGTTGCTACTCTGAAGGGAGACACTTGGGACGTACATCCTGCTGTCGGGGTGCAAGCAGCTGGTGGGATACACTCCTAGACACAGAGCTCCTGGGATAGAGAGTGGTGTTCTTTGAGCTTGGCTGGCTGCTCCAGGCTGTGATTGACACGTCAGGGTTGGGTTCGAGGCAGGGAGTGACCTGGCTGGAGGTGGCACTGAGTCAGGTGGTGCCAGTGCTGGGATGGGCTTGAGGAGGGAGAGCAGAGACACCCCTTAGTCCTCAGGAGCCCTCTGCTTGAGGAAAGTCGGAGTTAGAGGGGGTGGGTGACGGGGCGAGCTGTGCTGAGGCAGCCCAGGAGGCGGTGGGTGCCTGGAGGAGGGTGGGGCCCAGCCTGGGAAGGAGAGCATTGGTGAGGCTGCAAGAGGGGCCCCTTTCCTGAGCCCCCACAATGGGTCTGGGGCTGCCCCGGGCCCTCCCCATATCCCTCAGGAGACCTACATCACCAACCCACCCACTGGACAGTGATTACCCCAGACCCTTCCTGGGCACTGGCACTGGGGTGGGCGAGAGCCCCCAGGTGCTGGCACTGGGGTGGAGAGCAGGTGCCTGTTTCAGCTTCTGAGGCCGACCGAGGCTTGGAGGCAGAGAGCAAGGACCCAGAAAGCCACTCGCCTCTCCCAGGGCTGGCCCTGAGTGCCCGGCTGGGGAGTCCCTGTGGAGAGGAGCATCAGCCACGACTCCTGGAATGACCTGCGGAACCAGAGAGCCATTGGGCTTCCTCGCACGGACACCACAACCCGACTTTAAAACATAAAGTTGCCCTGGTTGGTGTGGCTCAGTGGATAGAGCCTGCGGACTGAAGGGTCCCGGGTTTGATTCTGGTCAAGGGCACATGCCCAGGTTGCGGGCTCGATCCCCAATGGGAGGCGTGCAGGAGGCAGCCGATCAATGATTCTCTCTCATCATTGATGTTTCTCTCTCTCTCTCTCTCTCTCTCTCTCTCTCTCTCTCTCTCTCCTCTCTCTCTCTCTCTCTCTCTCTCTCTCTCTCTCTCTCTCTCTCTCTCTCTCTCTCTCTCTCTCTCTCTCTCTTTCTCTCTCTCCCTCCCTCTCCTCCTCCCTCTCCCTTCCTCTCTGAGATCAATAAAGATATATTAAAAAATAAAATTAAAAAATAAAACATAAAGTCACATAAAGTTCTTTCTGTACGGACTTCAGAGCCCAGATGCTGTTGGATGTGCCCGTGGGTCACACGCGCCCAAACGCCTCTCACTCCTCACGGCCCACAGCCAGGCTGGAGGCCTGAGCGGCTGCAGGGTCCCCGGCTGGCGAGGCCAGGCCAGCAGCGGGGCCCCAAGCACTCGGGGAGCAGTAAGGTGTGGGCTGCACACAAAAGCGAAGCAAGGAGGGGTCCCCTCTCAGGAGGACACACCTCTGACAGTTTCACTCCCAAACTTCCTCAGGCTTCCTTTGCTCATGCAAATAGATCGGCAGTTTTTCTCCACATAAACAGGGCCACGCATAAGGCCCTGTTCTGCCTCTACAGTCCTTTTGGGGAGGGCGGGGCAGCAGTGTGTCCTGGTCCGTCCCCGCCCCACTGGCCGGCCTCTGGCCCACCTCCTGTGCCAGAGTCAGGCCCACTGCAGAGACGAGCTCACTGAGGCCCAGCTTCAGCCTGCCTCCTTGTGAGGAAGGAAGGGTGAGGGGCTGGTCATGGGGCAGGTGTTGGGGGCAGAGTCCTCATCCCGAGAGTGAGGGCCCTCCTGGGGACCTCTGACAGGAGGGAGGAGGCAGGCAGTGCCCACGGGTGGCGGGTGGCGGCTGCATTATTTCAGGAGCAGGCCTCCTGGAGGGAAGCTATTTCTAACTGTGAGAGGCTGGAGTGACTCCCTCCCTCCCTCCCTTTGTTGCCCTTTATTCTTGTCATCCTGGGACCAGCAGGCCTTGCCCGCCTTCCTGGAAGCTCTGTCCCTGTACAGGGAGGGAGACAGTGAGACGGAAGGAAGGGGAGACCCTGTTTGTCCTTCAGGTCTGCCAGGCAGCCCTCACGCACCCGGCAGGCAGGAGGGGAGAGGGTTGAGAGGCTTGAGGACATTTTTGAGTCCTTGCTGGTCGTGTTACATCTACCACTCCCCCAGCAGCCTCTCGGGGACCTGGAGAGGGCAGAACCCATCTCAAAAGCCTCCAGTTAGAAAAGAGTGGTTTAGGTCGCAAAACTCAAAGGTCCAGGGCGTGATCAGAAGGCCCCCAGGAGCCTGTCTGGACTCCTGCTTCTCTCAGCTTTTCCGCTCATGTGGGTGGGTCTTATTTTAGGGGGGCTCAGCCCATGTAGCAGCCAAGGGGTCCCCAGCAGCCCTTGCAAGATAAAGCTCCTTCTTTTCCAGCTGATTCAGCCAGTCTAGGGCCAGTCCTCATTGCTTGGCTTGAATCACATGCCCATATCTCAACCAATCACAGGCAGGTCAGGGCCACTTGCCTACCCCTGGGCCCTGGGAATGGTCCCTGTCCCCAGGCACCAGGTGGTAGGATAGATTAGATCCAGGTGGTGAGTCCCCAGGGAGCATAGCTCCCAAAGAAGGGCCTAAATCCCGGAGGACATGGACCAGGTGCCTGTGAGGTTGCACAGCCAGGACAGTGCCCTCCTTGCACCCAGGAGAGGCCAGGTTACCCGGGGCTGCCCTCCTGGCTCCTGGGCCCACCGCTGCCGGCTGAAGCTCCCCAGGAGGCAGGGAGGAGGGGAGGCAGTGGGGGAGGGCAGAGCCTGCTCATGAGGGAAATAGTCAGGTGGCAGCTCTGGCGGAGCTAATCAATGCTGCTTCCTGCCGAGCGGGAGGGGCCCAGTGTCCTGTTTCCCAGGCCGCCAGCCATGCCTCATGTCTACTCCCCTCAAATCAATGCCCCAGGGTCAGCCTGGGCCTGCGGGTGCCCGGGAACAGGCAGGGGAGTGTGGCCTCGAGGGAACCAGACAGTCACTTTCTTGACTCCTTCGTAGTGCCCGGCAAGGGTGGGCGGCCACCCTCCCAGGCACCCCTCTCACTGCGAGCTCAGACCCGTCCAGTCTCATTTCTTCACTTACCCACCGGGGTGGCGTTTCTATACCTTCAACCGGAGCGATTGCCCCGTCATCCTCCCTGATGCGCCCACGGAGCCTGGCACAGGCAAATGCACGCATCCTGCCATTGTCACAGCCACGGCTGTTGTCGTAGGGAGCATGGCGTTGAGGGAAGGGACTGGGCCTGGGCTCTGCGTGCTGGGCCTCCTTTCCCCTGGCCCCGTGGGACGTCATCCTGTGCCCCTGATTCCTGGCCACGGGCTGTGCACCCGGGAAAGGCAGGTCCTGGACCAGCCGGGTGTGGCTCTCATGAGCTGCCTGTGGGTGGAGGTGAAAGGAGGGTGAGCCCAGACCCTGGACACTTTCGGGGGGAGCGGGGAGGAGCCAGGCTTCTGCCAGGAGCTGCCCTGTGGCCCCGGTGTCTCTCATCCCGTGTCCCTTTGTGCCTGTGTGCTGAGCCTGGGCTGTGAACACTCCGGACAGACCTGTCCCTGTCTGTACAGACGGACATGCCTCGCTGGAGACCCACAGGAAATGAGGCGCCTCGGAGAGTGGCTGGTGTGGGAAGGAGTGGGACGGGACGGGGAGGCCCTGGTGGGCCGTCCTGGAAGGAAGAGCAGTTTGGGGATAAAGTCTAGTGACAGAATTGAGCTGGTGGCATTGAGGGCTGAAGGACTGGACAGTGCATCTGGAACAGGAGGCTGAGGGACTGGGCCAGTTGAGGGGCGTAGGGCCGGGCCTGGGGACTTTGGCTCACGGCTGTCCTGCGAGAGTGAGCTGGGCACGCATAGCCCATTATACGTTTCAAGGGTCTCCTGACTCTGGGGCTGGGGCTGGGCTGAAATCCTGGGGAGGGAATCGGGGGGGGGGGGGGCGAGAAACCCAATGGGCTCCTGGGAGGAGGTGCCCTAGAGCGCTCCGAGGAGCTGCCGTGGTACCAGACAGACACCAGCGAGGGACCGTCTGGTCTTCACATCTCAGCCCATGATTAATTTATGACTGAAACAAATGCACTGGCATCGTCATATTAAGACATAAATATTACAGAAGCCAGCAGACAGCCTGCTGCTCTCTCAGCCCAGCAGCAGGCTGCTCCCCGTGCCCGGGTGGCTTGGTGGCCTTGGGAGCCACCTTCCCTGCCTGGGCCTCGATTTCTTCAGCAGAAGGAGTGGTCCCTGTGGGCCTTCCTGCCTGCGCTCTGAGGGCACCGTGGCAGCAAGGGTCTCTTAAATGGCTACTATGTGCCAGGCCCAGGGGAAGAGAGAGAATTTCAGATTAAGGGGAAGCTGGGCGCTGGGCAGAATCAGAGGGGTTTGCAAGGTATGTTTTGTTTTTAAAATATATTTTTATTGATTTCAGAGAGTAAGGGAGAGGGAGAGAAAGATAGAAGCATCCCACCAGGGATCTAGCCTCAACCCGGGCATGTGCCCTGACTGGGAATCGAACCGTGACTTCCTGGTTCACAGGTTGACACTCAACCACTGAGCCATGCCGGCTGGCTGGAAAGGTGTTTGTTGCTAGAACTCCTACTGTGTGTGGGACAACAACTCCCTTTCCTGTCATTGGCTTCTCAGGACCTCAGCAAGGGACTTGTCTGGGTCCCGCACGCCTGGCCTTGCTTGGGGGCATCCCTTCAACACCAGAGGGAGCAGTGGCTGTGCACCTTGCCCTGGCGGGGAGGGGGGTGGGGGGGGTGGGAGGGGGTGGCGGGGGGGGGGGGGCGGGGGTTGTGAGCCCCTTTGTTCACAGACAGGAAGCCAGGGGGCAGGCATGGGGGCTGTTTAGAGAGACTCCGGCACACATCCTGCCCTCTGTGCCTCAGTCTCTGCATCTGGAACATGGACGCGCTCCCTGGAGGGAGGCTGGCACCCATGGGGCCCAGCGAAGGGCCATGCACCTGGGCCTTTAGCAGCTGCTTATGTGATGTGATGGTGGTTGAGAACTGAATTCTGGCACCAGAGGTGGGCCAGGAGGGTGGGATGTGGAGCCTGAAGGGCTGGCCTCTGCAAGGATAGTCTCTGCTCAGGGACCTGGGCAGGATGCTTGGCGTGGTCTGTGACTGGCATGGAGAGCGGCCCTGGGGCATCTCGGAGGCCGGGGAGCGCTGCTTGCCTTCCCTGGCTCCCTGGTGAGCAGCAGGCCGGGAGCTGCTGCAGGTGGGTTTAGAGTGGAGAATGCCCTGGGCTCACCCCTGTCCTGGGAGCTGTTAGAGCCTAGAGACAGAGGTGCCCAGAGGCTTCTGTCCTTTCCAGCTGAGACCACCGGCCCGGCCCGCTGAGGGGATGCGCTGGCTCCCCTGGGGTGCACGACGAGCCCCCCCCCGGGGGGGGGGGAGCCATTCTTTCTGTGATGACCTGAGCCTCCCTGTTCTGGGAAACGGGAGGGGACGGTGGGGAGCTGAGTCACTTCCCTCCTGGGTCATTTCCAGGGAAAAGGAGAAGTTTCCTGAGAGCTTTTGGCCCCCTGGGAGGTTGGTCTCCGAGGGGAGGAGGAAGCCAGGACAGCTGTGCCAGTCAGGGCGGGGGGAGGGGGTAAGGGGGTGGGGGGTGGCTGGAACCTCCTGGGGTGTCCCTCTCCCCGTTGCAGGCTGGACAGCCATCCTGGCGGGGACAGACCCGGCTCTGAGCCCCACTCACCCTCAGCAGCTCTGCAGGTACGCGCCCACCCTTCCTGTGTGAGGGCCAGTGACTGCTGAGGCTGCAGTGGCAGCAAGGGGCCCAGCCAGGCCCAGGCCGAGCTCTTCGGCAGCTGGCGCTGTGCTGGGTGCCTGGGGGAGGCACTCGTGGACCCTCACTGCAGGCCCAGGAGGCGGGAAACCTCACTCCCCACCTGATCCTGGGAAAGCGTGGCCTGGAGAGCCGACTTGACCTGCTTCCTCAGCTGGTCAGCAGAGGTGGTGGGATTCAACCCAGCACAGCCTGAGGTTGGGAACTCTCTGGGTGGCCTAGGCCATGTGGCAGCCACCAGCTTCCTGGGGCCCGGAGCCTGGGCAGGAGCCGGGCAGGTAGGCCTGCACTGGTCTGTCTGAGCGTCCAGCAACCTAGGCGTTGGCCGGGAGGCATCCTGCCCCCCCCTCCGCCCCCACCCCCACCCCTCCGCTCTGCAGCCAGCCGCCCGCAGCTCAGATACATAATTACATTCCACATTGAGGGGCAGCTGGAGGCCGAGGGCCTGGGATTCATTTCAGGCTTGTGCTCTGGGCACAGACCCACCTCTTTGGCCCAATGCTGGGGCTCCAAGGTGGAGCCAGGGGTCAGACTGGTGATAAAATGGGGTCTCCGCAGGCCCAGGCCCAGGCCCAGCGGTCAGGGCCATCTGTCTGCCAGGAGGGAAGTCCTGGGCCCTGCAGGCGGCTGAGATCAGAGGCCCAGACAATGGGCCCAGGAGGCTGGGAGGGCAGGGTCCCTGGGGACAGGCTGGGAAAAGCCCCGCCTCCAGAGGCAGAGGTGGCAGGAGAAGCGGGTCACAGCGGGGTCAGGTCTGCAAAAAGGGAGAACTGAGGGGAGCACAGAGGGAAAGGCAGGATTTGAGAGAAGTCAAACCGCGCAGGGTGGAAGCGGAGAGGCTGTTAAAGAGGGGAGGTGGTATGTGTGAGTACATGCCTGGTGTGCAAGGGAGAAGAATTCTGAGGTGTACAAGCCGGGATCTGGGTGTATAAGTGCACACACTACCCTGAATGTACATGTATGAGTGTGTATGTCCCTGTGCACTTGCAACCTCATACATGTCAGGGCATGCATTTTGCATGTGTGGGTGAACTTGTGTATGGGCTGCATGCAAGATTCCCTGGACTGTGTGTGCGCTCTCTGTGCACCTGTTTGTGCTTGTCCCTGGAGGACATGCCTCTGTGTGTGTGTGTGTGTGTGTGTGTGTGTGTGTGTGTGCCCGCGAGCGCGCGCGCGCACGCGCGCCCCAGTGCGCAAGTGGTTGATGGGGCGGGGGACCTCCCGAGGCTGGGGACGCGCTGGCTGGGCCAGCCCCCGCTCCTCCCGAGGGGGGCGGGCGGCGGCGGGTCGCGCTGGGAGGGTGCTCCGGGGGGAGAGTTGGAGGAGTTGCGGAGCTGTGCTCTGGTGGCCGCAGGACACGGAGCTGGGTGCGCGCCGTGCCTCCGCCTCCCGCCTCTTTCTCGCCCTCCATCCCGCTCACCGTCCTCCCCTGCCTCCCGGCTACCGCGGTCTTCCTCAGCTCGGTCGCCAGGGTCGAGGGGCTGGGGGCCGGGAGCCCGCAGGTAGCGCAGGGCGGGGCGCCGGGCGTGGGGAGCGCGCCCGGCCGGCCTGGGATCAGATAACAGAGGGCGGGGGAGGAAGCGCGTCGCCAGTTCTCGCAGCCGAACAGAGGGACGGACTCCAGCCGCGCCGGCCGGAGCGAGCGCCTTGCGCCCCGGGGCGCCGTGGAGGCGCGCGCCCCCGACCCACGGCTGACCCCGAGCGATCGGCGCTCGGAGCCGACGCGCCCCTCGGCCTGGAGCGCCCCTGGGCGCTGCCCTGAGCGGCGGCGGCGGCGATGCGGCCGGGGCGGCGGCGGCCGGGGCTGGGGACGGCCGCGCGGAGCTCGGAGGACGCGGAGCGCGCCGCGCCCCGGACACTCGCCGAGGTAAGTGCGAGGCCACCGGCGCGCGGCCCCCGGGGGCCTGGCGTCCGCTCCGCGCAGGCCCTCTCGGCTCGGGGTGAGCGCGAGGCTGTGGGGCCACAGGGAAGGGGATGGGAGAGTTTGGGGAGCCATCGGAGGCCATGCCGACTGCAGGCTTGCCTGCTCCTGCCATGGCTCCGGCTGCTACGCCACCGGGAACTTTGCTCCCTGCTCACCTCCATTCCGGGAAACTTTGAGGCGCTCTCGGTCCCCTGGCAGACGTTCACCAGAGGCTCGGGAGGCACTTGCGTGTGTTGCCTGATCTTCCCCGGACCCCGGGATGGGGGGCGCGGATGGGGTCGCAGTCCATGAGCAGCCCTGAAAGTGCTTCCCCCTCCCCCGATCCAAGATCTGCGGTCCTGGAGTCGCTTCTCCTTCTCACTCTCCGTGCGATGGAGTGGAAACATTCTGGAAATGGTATTCTCTACTGGCGAGCGAGCCGACGACTCCAGCCAAAGCTTCTTGCTTTTAGATGGGCCTCGCCCACGGGGAGGATGCCCCGCAGCCCCGGACCCCTGGGTTTCAGGCCAGACTCCCCGCCAAGTGCTCCTGCCCCTCCGGTTTGGAAGGTGCTCAGGGCACGTGGTACTTCAGACCTGCCAGGGAGCGGGGGACGGGTCACAGAGCCGTGTTTCCGTGGAGGAGGTCTTCGCTCCAGGAGGTGCCTCTGCCTCTCAACAGCCGGGACTTGCGGGACCAGGGCCACCTGCCCCTCCCCGAGGGCAGGTCCACCTGGAGCCTGTGCTGCCTGTGGCCGTTTCTCCTCTGGTGGGAGCCCTGGGATAAAGCGCTGGGGACTCTGCCCTCCAGACCCAAACCCTGAAACCCAGTGGCAGTCTGTCTCCCCAGAGGCCTGGGTCTGAGACCTGCAGCCCTCTGGCCGGCCCTACCCCACCCCCAGGTGCCAAAGGAAGCCTGGCTCCCGGCTGCTCCCTGCCCCAGCCCAGCCTCACCTGGGCCGGGGCTGCTCCAGCCCCGGACTGTGCCATGTGGCCCCGAGGGTCAGGTAGGGGCCCCAGCCCTGGGTGCTGCCAGGGGGGCTTAGAGTAGAAGATCCCCCCACGCCTCTCACACCCCTTACTCCCCACCCCTATTCTGAGTCCTGAGAGATTTCTCAGCAGAGGTTGGCAGCTCCAGGAGGGACACCTTGGAAGGACTCCCATCAGTGTTACAAGCTTCTGAGGGACAGCAGGTGCAGAGGGAAGGGGCGTGCTGACCCCTGAGGGACAGCAGGTGCAGAGGGGGAGGGGCGTGCTGACCCCCGAGGGACAAGAGGGGGCTCCGGGTGCTGGGCAGCAGGGGCCCTGGTGTATCACTGAGTGTCCACCATGGCACTCTTAGGATTGGGTGTTGTCATAGACCTGGCAGACATGAACTCCGGGCCCCTGACAGCTTCTTTGTCCTTCTCCTGGCGAGGGGACAGCAGAGCCTCCTCCCCAGCCCGAGGGAATGGCCCTTCTCTTGGGGCAGGGGCTAGAGCCCGTTTGTCAGCCTGTGCCCAGGACGCTGCCCCCATCCCGGCTGTCATGTCAGACCCCAGGGGGCTTCCGGTTGCGCAGCGAGTGCCTGGTGGAGGGCCGTCCAGTGAGCTGTGCTGTGCTGGGAGGAAGTGGACCCGGAGCTGGCGGGGTCTTCACTGAAAGCAGCACAGCAAGTCGGGGGTTTGAGCAGAAGCCTCCACCGCCTGCTCCGTGCCCAGCTTCCTGTCCCGGGGCTCTGTCCACTGGCTGAGGGCGCTGCACTCTCATTTAATTTCCAAATGGTCTGCTGGTGCAGAGGGTGGCATTCTCTCCGTGGCACACACAGGAGGTTTGAAGCCCTGGGAGGGACTGGTGCTCTGCCAGGGACAGAGCTATATGCTTCCTCCTGCCCAGATACCCCGCAGGTGCCTCTGTGTTTCACCAGAACAGCGTGGCATCTCTTCCTGCCACCCCTCGCCTGGGGCTGAGCCCACACAGGCCCTGGTGTCTGCTCGCCTTCCTGGCTGCCCAGGTGCTGCGGGCCCGGGGCCCCGTGAAGGCCTGGTATGCAGCAGGTGCTCAGGACGTGTTGGTGGGTCAGGGTCCGGGCTGCTTTCTCTGGCCACAGGGACCTCGTGAGGCCTTGCTGTGCTGGCATGTGCGTGGCGGGTTGGCATTCTGATGCCCATGGCCCAGCACAGGGTCTGCTTCATACATGGTGCTGGGTACACAGAGACCGCCCTGCCCCCCCGAACCTCGGTGTTTGGGAGGAGACTTCAGGGCAGACGGCTGAGGTGAGGGAGGCCTGCGGTGTGACTGGCTGAGCCACTTCTCCTCTTGGGCCTTAGTTCATCGTCTGCAGGGTGGGATTGAGGACCCGCTGGGAGGCTGCTGAGAGCACCCAGGATGGGAGAGTAGGACTGTGCGCCCCTCTGTGGCCTCTGGGCAGGGGTCTCAGTGGAAAGGGGGCTCGGTGAAGGAGGGGGAGCCTTGGTGATGCCAGGGCCTTGGGAATCTGTCCTCCATCCCAGCTTTCCCCTGGACATGGAGGCCAGAAGGGCCGGTGATTGCTGTGGCCAGGCTGTCTCCTGCTGTCCCTGCCCCGCTTCCTACACCTGCCCCAGCCGATGCACCCCAGCTCAGGCCCCTGCCTGGATGCTGAGATGGAGGCTGCAGGGCAGCGTGAGGCTGTGGAGACCAGGGGTCCCTGGTCCAGTCCCTTAATCGGCTTTCTGCTCTGTAGCACTGGATGCAGGTCCACTGTGTGGCCAGAGAGGAGGGGAGCCCTTTCTCAGGGCCTCAGAGCAGGTCTTGGGGACCCCTCTCCCCTTCCCTGGGTCTGGATCTCCGTAGGACTGAGGCTTGGAGAGGGCCAGCGCGCAACAAATGAAGCCGTCAGAGCGAGGCTCCTGCAGGCCACCCGAGCGGCCACTTCAGCTCTGAGTGCACTGC
Source organism: Myotis myotis (assembly GCF_014108235.1). Classification (NCBI taxonomy): domain Eukaryota; kingdom Metazoa; phylum Chordata; class Mammalia; order Chiroptera; family Vespertilionidae; genus Myotis; species Myotis myotis. Next base: position 78,961 of record NW_023416382.1, on the reverse strand, counting down.
GTGCGCTGTGGGTGCTGTAGTCTAGGGACAGCCCTGGGCTCAGGACCCGCCCAGGGTTCCTCTCACTCAGAACAAAGCCACCCTCCTCCCCACGGTCCCCAGGCCCTGCACAGTCTAGTCCTCGTTCCCATCCCTCTCCCCTCCCCCTTGGACTGCCTGCCCCGCTCTTTGCTGGGCCTCCCCCAGGGCCTTTGCACTTGCTGCCTCCTTGCCTGGAACACTCTTCCCCAGATTTCTGCACAGCCCCCGCCTCACCACTCTCAGGTCTTGCCCAGATGTCGCCCCCTCCGGGAGGCTTTCCTGGATAGCACCATGGCCTCCCTTCCCTACATCCCTCTCCTGTATTTTTCTTTTTAAAAATGTTGTTATTGATTTATTGGGGGTGATAATGGTTAATAAGATTACAAGCTTTCAGGTGTACAGTTCTCAGTATGCCACCCTTCCATCACCATCCCCCCGCCCCCCCCCCCCCCCCCCCCCCCCCCCCCCCCCGTGCGCTGTCCTGTGGAGGCCTGACTGCTGCCTGCCACGCCCTGTCTCACTTGCTCAGCTTGTTTCCTGCCGTCCCTTCTGAGCGCATGCTTCTCTAGGGCAGGGTTTTCATCCGATGTGCTGCAGGGGTGCCCGCTGCGAGTGGGTGCGCAGCGACCAGGCATGCGAGTGCTCAGTAGCCAGGATGGCGTCCCATTCTGCAGATGAGGAAACTGGGCCTCAGAGAGGTGGCATCAGCATCCCAGAATCGTGGGGCTTGTCGGGGCAGAGCTGGCGTTCAGACCTTCGCTCTGGGCCCTTGCCGGCCATCTGTCTGTGCTGGGGAGGGAGTTGGCATTCAGCTCAGGCCCCTCCTCTGTGCTGAGTTGCATCTGTGACCTTACTTGCTTCGAGCTCTGAGCCTGCGTGCAGCTTAGGTTGCCCCCCGCCCCGCACCCCTGTGAGGGCAGGAGCTGTTCTCACTGCAGATCTAAGCAAACAGAGGCTCGGGGAGTCCCACTGCTCAGCTCTCATGGCCCCCGCTTCCCGCCATGAATCTCTGTGCCTTCCTGCAGTAACGTGTGTGTGCATGCGCATGTGTGTGTGCGGGTGCGTGCTTGTGCGTGTGCATGTGTGCGTGTGTGTGCGTGCGTGCACACGTGTGTGTGTGTGTGTGTGTGTGTGTGGGGCTAGCTGCAGAGCTGGGTGTCCCAGGGCCCAGTGTCTCCTTGTCTTGCCCACTTAGCATTCCAGGTGTCCACTGGCCATTTGTATCTTGTGTCCCCCTGCCCAGTCTCTTTTTGGATCATGACGTTCAGGTTTAACATTCTTTTTTTTTTATTTTTTAAGATTTGCCATATTCAACTTGACCAGCTCCCCACTTTAAAAAGAACCTGCATGCTTTCCTCCTTCTGGTCTCTCTGTGGCCCTTGCCTGAGCCACGCCGGGCTTTCTGAGCTGACGGGCTCCAGGGGCAGGGACCTTGCGGACTGCTGAGTGCCACCAGGGGCTGGCCATGCCCCTCGGGGCTGCGACCCAGGCAGGCTCGCCTCGGAGGCAGCTTCTGGCTGTCCTCACCCCCTGAGGGGTGTCCTGGAGGTGGGGTGAGACGTGGCATCCCCGCGGTGGGAGGGGCAGCCTGAGGCCCAGAGAGGGACAACCACAGCCAGACGTGGCCCAGCTGCTTAGCAGCAAGACCCTCTGTCCCCCGAGCCCCTAGCAGCCCTGTGGAGACTGACTTAGGAAGCTGGGCTGGAGGAGGGAGTGTGTGAAGACGGGGAGGTGCTGAGCAATGTGTGCGCGCATGTGTGTGCGTGTTTGCATGTGTGTTGTGTGTGTAATGGAGAGGTCCCAAGGCCAAGGACAACAGAGGGCAATGTGTCCCCAATCCCTGTCCGCCTCCCCCTCCCTCCAGCTGCAGCCTGCTCCCTGAGGGTGGCTCCAGGCTGCACTTCTCTGTCCCTTACAGCAGAAAGTAATTGTGACGGCAGCGGCCAGCGTGTGCCACCCGCTGCCCCGACCCTGGGCCTCTGGGTCCTGGTCTCAGGCCAAGTTCAGGCCACACAAGTTCAGCGTGTGCGGGCCTGCCTGGGTTATGGAGGGCAGAGGCGGGTGGACTCCAGGGGTTCCCGAGGTGCTGGGACCTCTGGGCCGGTGGGGAGCCCACAAGTCGACCTGTGGAAGGAGGGTGTGGAAGGGCCTGGAACCCCCCTAACACATCTGCCTCTTTAGTCCTGCTGACCCCTCCCTCCCCTCCCCTCCCCTCCCCTCCCCTCCCCTCCCCTCCCCTCCCCTCCCCTCCCCTTTCCTCCCCTTCCCTCCCCTCTCCTCCCCTCTTAGCAAGTGCCCTGCCCTGTGCCAGGGCTGGGGGTGAGGTCTGGGCAGAGAGGGAGGAGAAAAGAAAGAAGGGAACAAATATGTAAGGAAGTCCAGACGTGTCATACCCTTGTGTCAGTTATGACATTTCTGACAGGAGTGCTGCAGCTCACCGTGAGCACGAGCAACTGCAAGGGCAGAGAGTGCATTTCTCCTTTCACCCCGTCTCCCCACTGCAGCCCAGCTCCATGCTCCCGAGGTGCCCGCAGAGAGCCTTCGGCATCGCCTGAGCGCTCATGCAGGCGTGCTAGTGTGTCCCCGACACAGGCACCTGCAGCTCCCGCCCCGCTCCCGTAGACGGTGGGAGGGTGCGGTGTAGATGGGTGGGAGGGTGCGGTATAGCTGGGTGGGAGGGTGCGGTGTAGACGGGTAGGAGGGTGCGGTGTAGCTGGGTAGGAGGGTGCGGTGTAGATGGTGGGAGGGTGCGGTGTAGCCAGGTAGGAGGGTGCGGTGTAGACGGTGGGAGGGTGCAGTGTAGACTGGTGGGAGGGTGCGGTGTAGACGGTGGGAGGGTGCGGTGTAGATGGGTGGGAGGGTGCGGTATAGCTGGGTGGGAGGGTGCGGTGTAGACGGGTAGGAGGGTGCGGTGTAGCCAGGTAGGAGGGTGCGGTGTAGACGGTGGGAGGGTGCGGTGTAGCCAGGTAGGAGGGTACGGTGTAGACGGTGGGAGGGTGCGGTGTAGACTGGTGGGAGGGTGCGGTGTAGACGGGTAGGAGGGTGCGGTGTAGCCGGGTGGGAGGGTGCGGTGTAGACGGGTGGGAGGGTGCGGTGTAGCTGGGTGGGAGGGTGCGGTGTAGCTGGGTGGGAGGGTGCGGTGTAGACGGGTAGGAGGATGTGGTGTAGACGGTGGGAGGGTGCGGTGTAGCCAGGTAGGAGGGTGCGGTGTAGACGGTGGGAGGGTGCGGTATAGACTGGTGGGAGGGTGCGGTGTAGACGGGTGGGAGGGTGCGGTGTAGACGGGTAGGAGGGTGCGGTGTAGACGGTGGGAGGGTGCGGTGTAGACGGGTGGGAGGGTGCGGTATAGCTGGGTGGGAGGGTGCGGTGTAGACAGGTAGGAGGGTGCGGTGTAGCCAGGTAGGAGGGTGCGGTGTAGACGGTGGGAGGGTGCGGTGTAGCCAGGTAGGAGGGTGCGGTGTAGACGGTGGGAGGGTGCAGTGTAGACTGGTGGGAGGGTGCGGTGTAGACGGGTAGGAGGGTGCGGTGTAGACGGTGGGAGGGTGCGGTGTAGACGGGTGGGAGGGTGCGGTATAGCTGGGTGGGAGGGTGCGGTGTAGACGGGTGGGAGGATGCGGTGTAGACGGTGGGAGGGTGCGGTGTAGACGGTGGGAGGGTGCGGTGTAGCCAGGTAGGAGGGTGCGGTGTAGACGGTGGGAGGGTGCGGTGTAGACGGTGGGAGGGTGCGGTGTAGACGGTGGGAGGGTGCGGTGTAGCCTGGTTGGAGGGTGCGGTGTAGACGGTGGGAGGGTGCGGTGTAGCCGGGTGGGAGGGTGCGGTGTAGCCGGGTGGGAGGGTACGGTGTAGACGGGTGGGAGGGTGCGGTGTAGCTGGGTGGGAGGGTGCGGTGTAGACGGGTGGGAGGGTGCGGTGTAGCCGGGTGGGAGGGTGCGGTGTAGACGGGTGGGAGGGTGCGGTGTAGCTGGGTGGGAGGGTGCGGTGTAGACGGGTGGGAGGATGCGGTGTAGACGGTGGGAGGGTGCGGTGTAGACGGTGGGAGGGTGCGGTGTAGCCGGTGGGAGGGTGCGGTGTAGCCAGGTAGGAGGGTGCGGTGTAGACAGGTAGGAGGGTGCGGTGTAGACGGTGGGAGGGTGCGGTGTAGCCGAGTGGGAGGGTGCGGTGTAGCCGGGTGGGAGGGTGCGGTGTAGACGGGTGGGAGGGTGCGGTGTAGACGGGTGGGAGGGTGCGGTGTAGACGGTGGGAGGGTGCGGTGTAGACGGGTGGGAGGGTGCGGTGTAGCCGGGTGGGAGGGTGCGGTGTAGACGGGTGGGAGGGTGCGGTGTAGACGGGTGGGAGGGTGCGGTGTAGATGGGTGGGAGGGTGCCACTCTGCTTGGACACCTCAGGGAAGGCACTGGCCTCCTTGTCTTGCTCGCTCAGGATTCTCAGGCGGAGGGAAGACGGCTGTTTGGGGGCAGAGCCTGGTTGGGGCTGGGTCTGAAGGACAGTCCCCGCCCTGCCTGCTGCAGGGGACCCGAGAGCCCAAGCCCGAAGGACTCCATCACCTGGCGCTCTCCTCCCTGCGCCTGTTACCATGTGTGAGTCGGGGCTTTATGTTTCATTCTTCTTGGCTTTGGCTCTGCGGGCAGGGCAGGCCAGCCGGCAGCTTCCTCTCTCACAGCCTCGTGGGCAGGAGGCTCAGCTGTGCCCATCCCCTTGGCCTGCTGGGCCTCAAGCTGTCGGCAGCACCTGCCCGGCTGGGGCAGCCAGGCCCCCCCCCCCCCCCCAGGCCCTGAGCGCCTCCAGGCCACGCAGTCCCTGGGCAGCCAGGCCTCCTGGGGGCTGTGAGTGGAGCAGAGGGGCCCTGCCAGCCCAGCCTGAGGCACCCGGGGCCTGGCCCAGGTGTCCCGCCCTGGAGGCTTGGCCAGTCCTCTAAGGCAGCTGCTCTCTGGGCACCTCAGGGTCCCCACTCACCCGGCCCCGGTCGCGGGCCAGCAGGCGGGGAGTGGTGGGCGTGGCCTGTTCCTCATGGGGAAATGGGTGCCCAGGAGATGGGCTGATGTGTGCCAGGGCTGGGCGGCATTCTGGGGTGGGGCAGTCAGCCGGGCCCAGGGAGCTGAGGCGGGGGAGGTCGGGCAGAGGCAGACCCTGTGTTGGTTTCCTGTGGCCGCCAAGTCAGCACCACAGCTGGAGGCTTAAGCACACAGCCCTGGAGACCAGAGCCCAAGGTCATGGTGCGGTGTGTCGGCAGGGGCCACCTCCCACCGGCTCTCCTCTCTCCCCGCTTCGGGGGCTGCTGGGATCCTGGTGGCTTTGGCTCCTAGACACGTCCTCTGCTCCCTGCCTCTGTCTCCACACAGTCCTCCCCCCTACCCTCCCCTCCCCCCTCTCCCTTCCTCCCCTCCCATCCCTTCCCTTCCCTCCCCCCTCCCTTCACCTCCTCCCTCCCCCCTCTCCTCCCCTCCCCCCCTTCCTCCCCTCCCATCCCTTCCCTTCCCTCCCCCCTCCCTTCACCTCCTCCCTCCCCCCTCCCCTCTCCTCCTCCCTCCCCTCCCCTCCCCTTCCCTCCCCTCCCCTCCCCTCCTCTTCTTGGGACACTTGTCATTGGAATTAAGGCCCATCCTCACCCAGGGTAATCGCAGTAGTTACGCCTGCACAGGCCACACTCATGGGGCCTGGGTGGACACCTCTTTTCTGGAGGCCATTGTTCAGCCCATTACCTACGACCAACCTGGATGTATTGCCCTGCGGCCTGGCTTTTTCTTTGTTAAGAACCACCTCCTAGTTAGCAGCACACCTGGGGGTACGTCGTGTGGGAGCTCTGTGCTCGGTCTCCGCTGCTGACCGCTGTGTGAACTTGGGCACATTCGCCAGCTGTTCTGAGCTCAGTTTGCACATCTGCAAAGGGGAGCTGTGGATGGCCCTGCCTCCTCAGGTGGCCGGGCGGCGGGTGCAGTGGGCGACACCTGTCATTGGCGCTGGGTCCGCAGGAGGGTAGTCTCCCTGGCATCGCCTGCCTGGGGCTCCGTTTCCACGCCGTTCGCTTGTCTCCTGATGCACATCCGGGTCTCCGTCCGCCCTGCCCGTCAGTGCACATGGTGCTGCTACAGGCGCCCGGTGTGGACGTCGTGCCTGGGCGTCCGAGAGAAAGGTTCTGGCAATGAGCCCACTGGATCCGACAGCCTGTGCCTTTGTGGCTTTGAGAGTTGTCACTGCGTGTCCTCCCTCGTGTCGCTCCAGTTCCACCCCGTGGCAGAGCTAAGTGTGCCTGGTCTCCCGCTCCCGGCCCCGTGGCCCCGACATCGCCATCCCTCAGACCCCGTCAGTCCTGGCCACGCAGAGCGGCTCCTCCACCTCATCACTCCGCTCGCATTTCCTGTTCAGAGCGCGGAGCCGCCTTTCGTTCGAAAAGCCTTCCTGTCTGCTTATTCTGGCAGCTGTGGCTCCTGGGAGGAGGCGGTTTCCCTGGCCGCCCTCCCCAGGGCGCGGTCTCTGGGTGTCGGGTGGGATGCCCCTGTCCAGTGTGGGCCTTTCTCATCCCAGTGGGTCTTCCTGGCTGGTCCCAGGACTGGAAGTCGCTGTCCCATTTCATAGATGCCAAAACCGAGGCTCAGAAAGGCTGCACCGCAGCCCAGTTGGAGCCTGACGCCCGAGGGTCGGCTCCTCGATGTCAGTTTCCCTGAAAGCTCACTGTGGCTGGAGGGAGAGGCTGGGTTCACTCCTGCAGTGCCCCCCCTCCGCCCTCGCCCCCCAACCCCAGCCCCAGCCTCAGCCTCCCCCACCCAGCCCCAGCCCCCCTAGCCTCAGCCTCCCTGCAAGCCCCAGCAGCCCCCAGCCCCACCAGCTCCAGCCCCATTCCCCCCAGCCCCAGCCCCAGCCCCAAACCCAGCCCCAGCCTCCTCCCTGGGCTGCCGAGTGTCCCTCCTGAGATGGGGATGCACTGAGGAGTTGCTGCCATGGTCTGGCCGGGTCCTGTGTGGCCTGGGGGCCTGGTGTCCTCGGCCTCCTCCCCTGGCTGCCGGCTGCTGCTGGGATGTTTTGGTGGTGAGTTCAGAAGCCTGTGGTGTCACCGGGTGCCGTCACTTCTCAGGAAGTGGCATGGCGTTTCGCTGAGAATCGGCGCTCAGAAATCATAGTGACCATGCCACTCCCGTGCCCCGGTGCCGGTGCGTGCTCGCCGCTCCCAACACCCTCTACTTCTCAGAACGTCCTGGTGGTGGGAGCAGAGCCTGAGCGAGGAGGCCACCGGGAGAGGCAGGTGCCAAACTGCATCTGAACTCAGACCAGAGCCCTGTGAATGGGCCTCAGTGTCCCTCCAAAGGCGCGGGCCCTTCAGGGATGCCTCGAGCCCTGTGAGGCTTCCCTTGAGGGGGCAGAGGTGCCCTGTGCCGAGGGTCTGGCGATGTCTTGTTCGGGAGCCATCTCTGGCTTGGAGTTGCGGCGTTGGGCATGAGCCAGGCAGGTCTGGACTTCAATGGGCAGGCCCCCTCTGCTTGCTGTGTGACTAGCGGCCAGCAGCTTCCCTCTCTAGTCTCACTCCCCTCCTCTGTGGAATGGGCCGTCTGCCCTGTGCACACCATGATCGTGTGCCAGGTGTGAGGACCAATTCAGAATCTAAATGCAGAGGCCTCCGGCGTCCCTCACGTCACGTGTGGAGAAGCTGAGGCAGAGCTGATGCCAGACTCGCAGCCACTCATCCCTGTGCCTGGACGTGGCTCTGGCCCCAGCGCCTTCGTTCTTCCCCCCACAGGATGAGGCTGGAAGGACAGATCTTGGCTTGAGAGCCTGCTGTGTGCTGGGAGGCTCTTGCAGGGGAAAGATTTCGGCCAAGATCTTGCTAAAGCTCTCAAGGTGGAGGGTCGCGGCCCCTTTATCCATTACTGAGACAGAGATGGGGCTCGGTCTCCCCATCGCCCCCAGTCCCAAGCCCCCCTCCCCGTGGCTGACTTTTGAGCTCCTGTGAATGTGGAGGCGGGCACATCCGCTGCCCAGGACCTGTGGCCGCAGCGTGGCTGCTGGGAGGGGCGAGCGGAGATGCTGGCCACTGACTCATGCGCTTGCTGATTTCATGTTGGATCCAAAGTGGATGAGCCCTGCGGCCCGAATAGGAGTCTCCCGAGAGAACAGGGACACAGGGGGGCGGAGCAGACGGTTCCCCAGGGCCGGGCCCTGGCCCCTGGCCCCTCAGGAGGCTGCTGTGGCACCAGTACGCCCAGGGTGAGTGTCCTCAGAGCCACTCGGGGTCTGAGCAGGAGCCGGGCAGAGAGGTCCCTTGCTACTCGCCTCCTGAGCCCTCCCTTGCCCTCCTGGACAGACAGGGAGGAAGAGTTGAAGGGCATGACGCCTGAGCCCCTGCAGCCTCTGCTGCTCCGGGGGCCACTCCTGCCCTGCCCTGCTCCTGAGCTCGGACACTGGTCCCAGACCCACCCCTTCCTCCCTGTTCCAGAGCCTTCCCCAGTCCGGGCTCTCCTTCCACGACAGGGTCCCGGACTTGCAGCCTGCAGTGTGGCCCCCTCTGGCTCCCACCACAGCTCCCACGTCCCGGCACCTGTGCTTTCCTGCGGGTGGGTGGTTTTCCCACCTGCTGGCCTACCCCGCACATCCCTGGGCAAGGCCCCCTCTCTGCAGGACACTTCTCCAGGCCTGCACCCCTTTCTCCCCAGGGATCATTAAGGGCCCACATGGGCGGCACTTCTCCAAGCACAGGACACCCCAGGGGACAGAACAAAACCCCACCAACAGCCACTCATGATAAAACTCTCAGTAAACAGGGGTGCAGGGGGCTTTCCAGGTCGATAAAGAATATCTACGGAAGTCCTGCATGAACATCACAGTCCGGCGACACTCAGAGCCTGCCCACAAGGACCAGAAACGAGGCAAGGACGCGCCCTCACGCCACTCCCTTTCAGGCCAGGCGGGAAGTGCCAGCTAATACAGGGAGATGAGAAAAGGAAATAAAGTGTACACGCTGCGGGGAAGACATAAACTGTGTTTGTTTATAGATGACATGATTGTCTATGTAGAGCAGCTGGAAGAGTTAACAAAAGAAAGAAACACCCCGGGACGAATAAGCGGTTATAGCAAGGTTGCAGGAACAAGGTTCATGTCAAAATGCCGATTGCTTTCCTATCTACCAGCAATGAGCAGGTGGCATTTAAAGATAAAAATATCATTTACATTAGCCCCTCCAAAATGAAAAACTTAGACATCTAACAAAATCTGTGCAAGAGCTACATGAGGACAACTACAAAAGTTTGATGAAGGTCTTGGCCAGAGGTGGCTCAGTTGGTTGAAGCTTTGTTCCATACACCAGAGGGTTTGGGTTCGATTCCCTGGTTGGGAGCATCCAGGAGGCAATCTATCGATGTTTCTCTCTCTCTCACATCAATGTTTCTCTCTCTCTCTCCCCCTTCCTCTATCTCATTGTTTTCTTTTCTTTTTCTTTTTTTTTAAAGATTTTAAAATTGGTTTTTAGAGAGAGAAGGGAGAGGGAGAGAGAAAAAGAAACATCCCTGCTATAGCAAAACATTGATCACTGCCTCCTACACGGCCCCTACTGGGGATCAAGCCCACAACCTGGGCATGTGCCCTAACCCGGAATCAAAGCAGCAGCCCGTTGGTGTGTGGGATGATGCCCCACCAACTGAGCCACACCAGCCATGGCTCCCGTCCTCTCTCTCTAATCAATAAACAAATCCTCAGGTGAGGATCTAAAAGAAAAGAAAACAAACCCCACAAAAGTCTGATAAAGAAAATCAAAGAACTAATTAAATGGAGGGCATTTCATGTTCATGGATAGGGAGGCAATAGTATTAAGATGTCAGTTCTCCCACCCGATCTATAGGTTCAATCCAATCCACCGATCCCAGTGAGTTACGTTGTAGATATTGTCTGAGTCTAAAGTTAACAGAGAGGCAAGAGGTCCAGAACAGCCACCACAGTGCTGAGGGCGATGAAACGAGTTGGATACGGACAGACCCGACTTTAAGATTCACTGTGAACCTGCAGCAGTCAAGACAGCGTGGCACTGGTGAAAGAACAGACAGATAAACCAGTAGAACAGAACCGAGAGCAGAAACAGAGCCACACACAGTTAGTGGATCTTTGACGAAGGAACTAAGGCAGCACAATGAAGCCAAGACAGCTTTGGAAACAAACGGTGCTGGAACACCTGTACATCCACATGCAGAAGAGGAATCAGACACAGTTCTTACCTTTACAAAACTACCTCCGTGGATGGCAGACCTAAATGTAAAATGCAAAGCTATAAAACTCAAAACGAGAATGGAGTTAATCTAGATGACCTTGAGTACAGTCATGAGTTTCTAGGTAGAATAGCAAAGACACAGTTCATGAAAGAAATGATTGGTAAGCTGGACTTCTTTAAAATTAAAAATGTCTGCTCTGCGAGAGCATTGTCAGGAGAATGAGAAGCCACAGACTGGAATATTTGCAAAAACCACATTCGCTAAAGGGGCTGTTATGCAAAATACACACAGCACTCTTAAAACTCCACAATAGGAAACAAACAACCTGATTATAAAAATGGGCCAGAGACCTGAACAAATATCACCGCAAAGAAGATACATGGTGGCCAGGAAGCCGATGAAAAGGCGCTCCCATCATATGCCCTCAGGGAAATAAATGCAAATTAAAACAAGATTCCACTACTCGCCTATGTGAATGGCCCACGTGACCCAATGCAGTTGGGATCAGAAGCAGCAGGAGCTCCTCTCATATTTGCTGATCAGAATGCAAATGGGTGCAGCCACTTTGCAGGACAGTTTGGTGGTTTCTTACAAAACTAAACACACTCTTCCCATCCGGCAAGCATACTCCTTGGTGTTTATCCAAGGAGGTCAAAAGCTTATGTCCACACAAAACCCTGTACAAGGATGTTTATAGCAGTTTTATTTATATTTGAAAGCAACCAAGATGAATGAGTAAACTGGACCATATCAGACCGTAGACTGTTGCTCAGCACTGCAAACAGATGAGCTGTCAAGCGGTGCAGATCCTGAGGGAAGCAGCCAGGGGAAGGCTGCCCCTGTGTGAGTCCCACCAGAGGCCCTTGTGGAGACGCAAAGCTGTGGGAGTGAGGGCAGTGGCTGCCAGGGGTGGGGAAGAGGACACGCACAGGCAGAGCACAGCGGGCGTGTAGGGCCGGGACGCCGCTCTGTGTGATACTGTCCTGGTGATTGCAAGGACGCATTTATCCCAACCCATAGACAATACAACACCAGGAGCGAACCCTACGTGAACTGTGGACTTTGGGTGATGATGATGTGTCCATGTGGGTTCCTCGGTTGTAACATATGAGAAACACTAGTGGGTGATGTCGATAATGGGGACGGCTGTGCATGTGCAGTGGGGAGGGTACGTGGGAAATGGTTACCCGACTCTCCAGGGGTTCCCACTTGGCTCCATGGGAAAGGAGACCTGGCTGCCTTAGGAAGCTTCCTTTACTCCCAGCCTCTCCGGGAGAGGGATTCACACCCACAGCCCTGCCTGCGGGAAGGGGCTCGCCCCGGCTCACCTGCACTATGTGGTCAATTGCTCGTTGATATCTTGTTTGCAGTTGGTTGGGTTCCTGTCAAGTTTCTGTTCACAGCTGGTCTGCAAACTACTGCATGTTAACCTTCAGCAAGAATAGCGTTTAGTGAGAATGGCCCAGACCTCGAGGCCCGTCTAACAGTCCCCCTGAGATTGTACAGTCCTCACTCTTGCGGGAATCGGATGAGGTCACACGTGTGTAACAGCTCCTGCTGCACTTGGGTGGGGTATGCCTTGGGTGAGAGGCGTGAGGTTCTGGCTGCCTGACTTCTGGGAGTCTTGGGGTCCCCTGCGTTCTGGGCTCCTGAGAACAGGAGCGTGCAGAGAGAGCACGGCTCTGACAGGAGCCAGGAGCCATAAGAGGGGAGGCAGAAGCAGGGAAGAAGCAGGGAGCCCGAGACGCTGCCCTCGTAAACTCTCACTGGTGGGACCTCATGAGCCAGGGGGCCAGAGTGACCGCCTCCCTGAGGACAGAGATGCCAGCGCGGGAGAGAGGAGGCGCTGTCCTATTTGAGCCTCTTCCCATGTGACCCAGGACACCAGCCTGATTTTTGTTCAGGACGCACAGAGCGAGCTTCCGGGTCTATCGCGCTCCAGGCCTTTGGAGGACAGGCGGGATCTGGGCAGGAAGTGGCTCTGCAGAAAGGGGGGCCCTGGATGAAGCTCAGCAGCCCCAGAGGGGCGGGGACCCCAGCTGGGACAGTGCTGCACAGTGGCCAGCCAGTGTCCCGCGGTTCCTTGGGCACAGGGATGCTCCCCTGTGGCGAGCAGAGAGCTGCACCTCGTATGGCACGGTGGCCTGGGGGGAGGCAGCACGGGAGGCGGTCCTGACCCCGCCCTTCGCATTTGCTTGCCTGGGACAGTGCCCCACAGAGAAGGCCTGTGACGGCAGGAGGCACCCCCGGGAGCACAGCTGTGTGTGTGTGAGCGTGTGAGCATGTGTGTGTATGTGAGGATGTGTGTGTGTGTGTGAGTGTGTGAGTATGTGTGTGTGAGTGTGTGTGTATGAGCATGTGTGTGTGTGTGAGGATGTGTGTGTGTGAGTGTGTGTGTGTGTATTGAGTGTGTGTGTGAGTGTGTGTGTATTGTGTGTATGTGTGTGTGAGTGTGAGCATGTGTGTGTGTGTATTGAGTGTGTGTGTGTTGAGTGTGTGTGAGCATGTGTGTGTGTGTGTGTGTGTGTGTGTGTGTGTGTGAGAGAGAGCGAACATGCGTACACTTACACTTAGGAGGAGGGTGAGGTCAAACAGGTGAGGCCACGCTGTCCAGGCCACAGGGCACAAGGCCCTCTGTGACAGATGCCCTGTGGGACACCAGCCCCAGCTCGCCCGCTGCCCAGCTGCAGCTCAGACCTGAAGCCCTTCGGAAAGCCGGGGCCGGGGAGGAAACCCACCCGCGCGGCCCCTCTTGGTCCCCCAGCCACTGCCAGGGGCGCTGGGACGGGCCTTGCGCTGAGCAGCTCCCCTGAGTCTCCACAACCCACAGGCTCCCTCCCTCGTTCACAGCCGCTCCTCACCCCTTGTGCCCACGTTGGAAACACTGGGAGCCCAAGACTGACCGTGAGGACAGGAAATGGCGAGGGCGCAGGGTGTGATGAAAGGAGGGGGAGGTGAGGAGAGTCAGCCATGCCCCAGGGGCTGCTCACGGGAGGTGCCTGGTGTAACCGCGGCCCCCCTGCCACCGTACCGTGCAGACCCCACCTGCAGAGGAAGGCCCGGGGCTGTGGCCTCCTCGCACCCGCCTCCTCCAGCTCCCACCTCAGGGCAGTGTCTGCCCCTGAACCTACACGGTAGCCTCTGCTGTGATGAAGCCCTGGCTGCTCCACCTGCCGCTTCCCTGCAGGGCACATGCCCGAAGCCGGCCGCAGACTCCCAAAGCCACAGGCTGTGCCCAGGCCGCGCGGGGGCCAGTCCCCAAGGAGAGACACAGCTTAGAAGCACCTCATCCTGCCTATGGGTCCAGACAGCAAGCTGGCTCACCTGCCCTGCCCTCGGACCCCTAGCCACCCCAGGGCTTTGGAGGAGGGAGCGGGGCTAACGGAGTCTCTGGACTTGCCTGGGCTCTGACACAGGGAAGGCTCCTGGGCACCTGGCCGGGTCAGGGGCCTCACAACCGTCACTGCAGATACACACTCTCTCAGATGAATGAGCAGGGAGCCAGCCCGTCACTGTGTAAGCCTCCCAGGACAGCTGGACAAGGTGTTTCAGCGTCAATGAATTGTCCTTGTTCAAGTTTACTTTTTAGTCACTGCAGGTGCCAGATTCCCTGCCTATACATGATCCGCACACGCAGACACGGGCACTCTGACCGGTGTCGTGGGAGAGGGCTGTCCCCTCCTTGGCTCTTGTCAGTCTCGTAAGAGAGATTTCAAATCCGTGGCGGACAGACAGACAATAGCATTGTTAAAAATACACCAGGCATAGGGCACAAGTGGGCCACCCTCAGCTTGTCTGAGCAGGTGCCCGGTGGGGTCCAAGGGGCTTTGTGCCCTCCCCTGTAGGTTTCAAGGCTCCTCTGCCAGGTACCCTGGGTGTCAGACTAGGTGTCAAAGTCCCCTTGTACTTGGGTGTCACTTTTCTTGGGATGTTTGTGCATACGCATGGCATCTTGTTTGGCAAGTCCTAAGATGGTGACTTCTTTGTGTAGTGGGTGAGATAAAACTTGCTCTTTTCCTTCTCCACCATCCCCCACCCCCCCTTGGTTCCAGGGTGATTTACTCTATGTGTCCTCTGGTTAGGGGGGAGAGGTATTAACCCTTTGCCCTCAAGTGTCCTTGGTTGGAGAAGACAAGGTCTTGCAATTCACGAGCTGGCTGCAAGCTATCCAAACTGTTGGGCCTTGTTTAATGTTCCTGCCTCAGTTTCTCTATTCCACTTGCTTATTGGCCTCGCTCTAAAATGTTTAACGAAATTTCCATCAGACTAAAAGCAGCTCACTTTCCGTGTCCTTTCCATCTTCTTCCCACACCATGTGGCCAGGAAGCCCACCCTTTTGGCTTCTGTTACTCAAAACACAGGCATGTGGTTGATTCTACCTGCTTCATTTTGCAAGTCCAATGAAGGTGACTCATACTGCATTTCAATTTAAATATGTTTTTATTGATTTCAGAGAGGAAGGGAGAGGGAGAGAGAGAAACATCAAAGATGGGAGAATCATTGATGAGCTGCCTCCTGCACGCCCCACACTCGGGATCAAGCCTGCAACCTGGGCCTGTGCCCTGACTGGGAACTGAACCTGGTTCCTAGGTTGACGCTCAACCACTGTGCCACACCAGCCCGGCCAGACTGCATTTTTAAATCATAGCAGACTTTTCTCTCTTTTTCTGGCACCAATCCAATCAGGGAGCCCTCGTTTTATTTAGTTTTCAATACTCCTGGGATATTTGGCCTCAGTGAACTTTCTGAGCTCACACCTGCTCACAGAGCCCCTCTCAATGGCAGTGAGACTTGGAGATGAGACTTGCAGGGGAGGGAAGCTGTGGAGTCCTATTCAAACGGCTCAGAGGCAAGACCAGCTATTCTTCCCACAAAGCCCCAGGCATAGAGCTTACACCATTGGCAGAGACCGGCCAGCTCCCCAGCCCAGCCTCCGCCCAGGCAGAGTCCTTGGGACAGGCCCAGTGTGCAGCCGCTCAGTGAGCTGGTTCTTGTCATAGATGGTTTGCTCTGCTGGGCCCGGCAGTGCAGGCCCTCCAGGCAGGAATCAGGATGCCCTGGAGGCTGGGCTGTGGTTGCAGCCATGACAGAGGGAAGCCCAGAGGCTGCAGGGGGCTGAGGGAGGCCCCAGCCCAGCCTGGGGACTGAAGGGCACACTAGAGGACAGCCAGGAGCTGGCCACCCTTTGTGGGGCAGGGTTGGGGGCACAGCCTGGGCAAAGGCATGGGGTGGGAGCAGCCGGGAGGGCAGTGCTGGGCCATGAGAAAATGCCAATTCATTTTCTTCCAGAAACACTTTCCAGGCTCTGCTGGGGCCACAGAAAAGGCGGCGCATGAGGAATCCTGGAGCTGGCAGGCTTGGGCTCTGACTGGGAGCCCGGGCCACTTCCAGCTGAGCTCTAGCGTCTGCACAGAAATGCGAATCGTGCTAATGGCAGTGACAGTGCTAAAGCTGGTAGTGTTTCTCTCTGCTGGGTATAGTTCTACGCAATTTATGAAGCCATTGATCCTCAACAAGAATCACAGCTTAGCACCCCATGTATAGATGGGGAAACAGGCTCAGAGCGCTGGTGACCTGCCCGACATCTCACCAGGTCTGAGTGGTAGGCCTGTGCTTGAACCCGCTGGTGCCCGGCAGGCAGTGTGGATTGGCTTGGAGAGAGGGCAGTGTTCTGATTCAGAGTGAGTGGGGGCTGCTCCCTGCCCTGCCTGGTCCTGGGCCCTGGGCCCCTGCCACCGGCCCGGGACACTCCCCCAGGCTACATTTCTGCTGCTTCTGGGTCCCTGCCAGGCCTGACACAAGGTTACTTTGGGTCCTCAGCTGCCAGAAGTGCCAGCTGCCCTGCCTCAGTCGGGCTGGTGTGAGGGCTGGTCAGCTCTCAGTGCTTGTTGAGCGGGAGGCGAGCGCTGTGCACACCCGGGCTGGCTTCGTCCCTACAGCGCTCAGCCCACAGGTCAGGAAGCTGAGGCTCCGCGAGGGCTGGCTGGGTGCCTGAGGTATAGAACCAGGTGTCACAGAACTAGGCTTTGAACCCAGAGCCAGCTGCAGCCAAGCCCGTGCAGCCTGTACTCAGGCAAGTGTGCTGCCTCGGGCTTTGCAAATGCCATGGACACCAGTCGCAGCAGCCACTGCGGGGCCATCGCTGCCTGCAGACCCTGTCACCGCCACCAAGTCCTCCCACACCCAGCCTGTGCTTGGAGGGCGTTCAGTGCGCAGCCTACAGACGAGGACAGTGAGGCCTCAGGATGGGGTTCTAGCGGGCCGTGTTGCCAGGAGTCTGAGAAGAAGCTGGAGTGATTGGATGCCCTGGGGGCCGGTGGGGGGTCCCAGAATACCCAGCCCCATGTTGATGTGACTGGGCCCCGTCCTGCTGGGTGAGGCCCTTCTCTGTGGCTTGAGGGCCCTTCACACTGTCTCTGTGCAGACAGCTGGGTCCGTGGAGCTGGCATCTGGGCCTCTGAAGCATTGAAGAGGTGGGGTGAGGGGGCCCATGTGCCGTGTCTGCAGGTAACCGTGTGGGGGTTTGGGGGGGCAGAGGGGGGACTCACGGCCTGAGCCGTTCTCATCCTCCCAGGGCTGCTTTCTGGACACTTCGTAGGTCACCCAGGCCCTGGGTGGGAGCACATTGTCAGTCAGGCCATCTGTCTGGCTGCAGTTCCTGGCTGTGTAACCCTGGGCCAGGCACTTCGCTTCTCTGAGCCTCAGTTCCCTTATCTGTGAAACGGGTCACAATGGGGCTACTGCAGAGGGTCGCTCTGGGACTCAGCCAGGAGGCCACAAGCTGGGCAGTAAAGGCACAGGCCCAGGGCCACCTGCACAGCAGCAGTCCCCACCGCAGGCTCTTTTAGGCTGTTGGCTTTGGGTAAGTCACGGCACCTTCCTGAACCTCAGTTTCCTCATCTGGCAAATGGGAATAGCAGCAACTCTTTCCTACAAGACTTTCTCAGGACACCGTGAGGCGGTCAAGGTAAAGCCCTCGTAACGAGGAGCAGAGGGTCTCCCAGGCTCTCCAGCACGGACTCTGCCTCAAAAGCCGGAACCTCGGGGCGCACAGCAGGCACAGCGCTCTCATCCTCGTGGGCTCCGTCTGATGACTATAACACGCAGTGTTTTCAAGTGAGATGAAGGGGGAGGGTCTGTGGGTCTGGCCCTCCCGGCAGAGGCAGCGCGGCTGATGAGCTGGCCGTGGGGTCGGGGAAATGGGAGCTCGTGAATAAATCATCGCGAGGTCTGGGCTAATGGACTAGCCAGGGGGCAGCATGGGCAATTAGTGCGTTAATTGTCCAGGGAAGGTGACTTCGGGTTACCAGGAGCCTGGTGTCTGGGGCGCCTTTTTCTGGGGCTCAGTGAGTCTGGGAATAGGCCCTCCTGCAGAGTCAGGGAGATGGAGTTGGGGGAGTGTTGGGGGCACCCCAGCCCTGCTTGCTGTCCTCCGAGGTGGATTCTACACTGGGGACACTCAGCCAGTCAGGCCTGTGCCCCAGCTCCCAGCCACCCTCAGCTTGAACAGAAATGGCAGGGTGCCATGGTGGGGGTGGGGGGGCAGCATGAGCATAGTCAGGGGCTGAGCCTGCCCCGCCCACCCCGGCCTCCAGCACCTTTTCTTTCTCAGCCTCGGTGGGTTCTGGGGTTTGAACCAAAGCCGACCCAGCCTAGCCAGCTCCTGCCTTATTGCCAAGGCGACCAGACCATCTCCACTGCCAGGTTGGGTGAGGGACTGTGGTACATGCACATGCACACAGCCTGGGCACGTGTATTCATGTGCCATACCACATGCGTGTGTGCGTGTGCCAAGCTATATACACACAGGTTGAACATGCACATGCATGTGTGCAAAAGCAGACACACAGACCTGGCCCAGAGTGTCTGGCACCAGGACTAAGGCAGGTGCAGATCTGTCCTGGTGGACACAGGCTCAGCCCGGGTGCACACGCACATGCCCCATGTGTTTCTACAGGAGCACACACCTGGCACTTGCTGCACATGCAGACACACACCCACACACCACACATGTGTGATGCCAGGTGGCCACCTCACCCTGCACCCTCATCTCTGCACGGCACCTCCTCCAGCTGCCAGCACTGCCTCTGCCTTCAGTGGCCCCCGGGCCACCGTGCCCTCCCTAGCACCATGGGCTGCTTCACTCTGAGGGGGTAGTGAAGATGCGCAGGTGCGGGCACCAGGGGGCGGGAGGCTCAGTGCCCGTGTGGAGAGGCACTCCCAGCACACCCCGGCCTGACTGTCACCGTCCCCTGCCTCAGTCTCCCTGGGGTCACCTCCCAAACGACCTGCTCCCAAATCTTTGACTCCCAAGTCTGTTTCTGGGGAAATGCACACTGGGGCCAGGTGCACACACACCCCTGGCACCTCCTAGCCGAGCAGGAATCGCACCTCCGCTGCGTGCTCGTGCAAGGACAGTGCACACGCGAGCACCTATTGGGCACAGGACCTGACCTGGTCACCTTGCATCCGCCACCTCCATTCATTCCCAACAGCACCAGGGAGGCAATGGGATTAAACCCATTGACCAGTGTGGACATTGAGGCTTCGGTTAGCAGCACAACTGTGTGCCTCTGAATGGAGGCAGGGCGAGGTGGAGCACATGGAGGCCGGGACCAGGTCCAGGAGGAACCATGCCTGGCCCCATACCTCCCCACACAGGAGGAACCCACGCCTGCCCCCATACCTCCCCACACAGGAGGAACCCACGCCTGCCCCCATACCTCCCCACACAGGAGGAACCCACGCCTGCCCCCATACCTCCCCACACAGGAGGAACCCACGCCTGCCCCCATACCTCCCCACACAGGAGGAACCCACGCCTGCCCCCATACCTCCCCACACAGGAGGAACCCACGCCTGCCCCCATACCTCCCCACACAGGAGGAACACACACCTGCCCTCACACCTCCCTGTCCCTCCACTGGCAGATGCACATGTGCGGGAGGGGGAGGTGGTCCGTGCCCTGCCCACCCCCAGGTTGCCCAGCTTCTTGAGGAGGGTTATCTCTCGACCCTGTCTCTTCCTCTTGGGGCAGGAGGCAGCCTCTCATGGGGTTGTTGGTGCTAAGTAAGCGCTGCAGGCTTGAGAAAGGTTTCCGGGGCCTTTCAGCAGTGACCCCAGCTGCCCGGGCCAGAGACCTGCTGCTCAGACCCCTTGTTCCAGACCAGTGCCCCCAAACTTACCTTATTCTCCGGGGCACAGGCACAGAGAGGTCCTGTGGCTCAAGGTCACACAGCACAGCAAGGACAAACAAGGTCCAAACACCAGGCTGTCGCCCCACCAGCCTGGCCTCTTTTAGATTCCAAATACAAATTAAGATTTTAATTTGGACAAGAAACCACATTAAAATGACCATGGCACTCTTTTTTCAGTCTGATTTAAAAGAGTACCTTTTATTATTCCAATTTCTTTATAATTTGGCCTTTTTGCACAGGTGAGTCTGTTAACGACGAGTTAAACATTTCAGGATTAGGACATGGAGGTGGAGGGAGCCATGAAGGCCATTCCTCCCATTTTTTCTTTTCTTTCTGCTCCTCTTAAGGAGTGGAGGGTGCAAGGGGAGGAGATTTATCCTCCTTGGCCTCTCTTAAAGGCTCTAGCAAATGAAATACCGTGTTCCACAAGGGAAAACAGTTTTTGGAGGCAAGTTTTTCCCTGCTGCTGACCTTTTTTCAAGTTCTGACTAACTTTTTGGCAAACATTCAAGATCTAATGTACCTTCTTCAAGAAAACAAGGGTTATGTTCTATAACATCAAGCAAAAATTATAAGAGATTACCTTCTGAAGCTTTAACTCTTTTAGCATGCAAAGCAAAAGTCTATAATAAAGTTTCTTACTTTTTAAGCCGAATCCTGCCCCATTAGCCTGGCTAAGAAAGACGTTCCCACCCTACTTCTGCAGCTGATCATGGGCTTTGCATGCGGTGAAATATCTCCCCACCTTTACACTGAATTCATCTCCACCTTTATGGTGAATTCTTCCCCATCTTTATGGTGAAACTTTGTTTTTTCGCTCTAGGCGAAGCCTTCACTTCCAGATTTCCCATCGGGCGCCAGATGTTGTAAATGTTTCCCTCCAAGTCCCGCGTGGTTCAGGGTTCAGGATCTGGAAGAGGAGCCGCACACAAATGAAAGAGAAAAGACAAGAGATAATTTGGGAATATTGGGGGGCCAGACCGGTAAGTCCTACTCAAGAGGAAGGACTTCCACTGGTGCTCAGGCCGCACAGACCTTTTATAGTCAGAGGTAAACAAGGCAGTGGTTACCATAGTTACACTGTTCTTGTGAGTTTCACTTGTTTTGACCATAGTTACACTTCCTGCACTTCCCTCAGCCTATTAGCTTCCCAGATAAGATCTAGGGAGTGTTATAGGTCAAGCCTAATTATGCTAAGAGGACTGTGCCCTCTAAGCTGGGACTTGTTTGTGACTTTGCCAACAGGTCAGTCCGAGGCTTAAGCCTATATTGGCTCCCCACAATATATATATTTGATTTCAGAGAGAAAAGGGAGAGGGAGGGAGAGAAATATCATTGTTGAGAGAGAACCATTGATCAGCTGCCTCCTGCTTGCCCCCTACTGGGGATTGAGCCCACGACTTGGGCATGTTCGAGGTGGGGTTGAAGGAGCGGAGGAACCTGAGGGAAGGCGAGGAAGAGAGGGCGTGGGGCCCACTGGGAGGCCCTTGCCCAGAATCAAACCTGGGACCTTCAGTCCGCAGGCCGACACTCTATGCACCGAGCCAAACTGGCTAGGGCCTGACCTGGGACATTTAGAAGGGTCACAGGCGAGACCCCATCCTGCCCCTCTCAGACCTCATCTCCCCTGTTTACTGCTCACTCTCTCCCCTTGGACACAGCTCCTCCCAAACAGCCTTTGCTGGAGCCGCTTCCTGTTCCAGGCCCGGGCCCGTCCCGCCAGCAGGACCCCACTCCCCCGTAGTCCACAGTGCCCCTTCAGCCCGCATCTTCTTCATCTTCTCATTTTCTTCTGAATGTCCGTCCTGAGGTGTGGCCAGGAGCCCCTTCGACCTGTCCTGCACCCTGGGCTCCCCTGGACTCCAGGGGGCTCTGAGGTGATGAGCAGTGACTAAGGGAATGAGGTCGTGGGCATCCAGTCCCCCAGCCACGGCCTTTTCCCGGCGCAAGTGGAACAGGGCCCAGAGGCGACTCTTGTCAGACAAGGGAGACGGCCCGGGCAGCACGAGGCCCCATGACAGGGTGAGCCGGAAGCCTCCTGGGCGGGCCCACAGCCCCTCCACCGCCTCGCAGCCAGGCCGCGGGGCTCTCAGGTCAGAGGGGCAGGATCCTGCGGGTTTCAGACCCGGCCCTGGGCCCTGGGGGAGACTCACAGGGATAGGTGATTGCTCTCCAGAATGACCTGGCCTAAGACCGGGGTGAGCACAGGATGGGGCTTGGAGGTGGGGTGGAGGGAGCGTAGGAACCTGAGGGAAGAGAGGAAGAGAGGGCGTTGGGCAGGGGCTGGCATCGGGCAAAGCAGGAAGGGGGCGGCGTCTCTTCTGAGTGTGGTGCCTGGTGCACAGCAGGCTCTCCAGCACCTGCTGGCTGTGCGTCCCACCGTCCTCTGGGCTGGCGCTGCTCCCTCACCTGCTCTCCCCTCCCGGGCACCCTCAGCTCCAGCCATTGCTCTTCAGCTCCTTGAACACAGCGGCATCGCAGCCTCAGCGCCTCCATCCCTGCTGTTCCAGAGGCACTTCCCACATTCCCTCGGGAGGTCTCCTGCCCCTAGAGTCCCTTTGGTTCTTTCCTCCTCAACATGCTTCTGTCCATCTGGCCCCATCGAATATGGGCCCGACACCATGTTCCTATAGAGCCGAGGCTGTTGGGCATCTGCTGAGCGCGTGGCTGTGAGTGTGGCTCTGGTGAGCAGGTGGAGGCCTTGGCCGTTCTCCCGGGAGCCCTGGGGAGCGACGGGTCACTCTATTTCCTTGGACTCCTGATGGCAGAACTCAGCCTCCTGCCCAAGCAGGTGGGCCCAGGGCCCTCGGAGGCCTGTCAGCTCTCCTAGTGGATTTCCTGGTCCCCAAATGAAGCCAAGTTTACAAAATGAGAAGGAAAGGAACAGGGAACTTGAAACAACAGTCCCTGTGTTCCTTCAGCTGAGCTTCTGGGTCACTGGGGGGCAGAGGCTGGGACTCAGGCCTGGTCCTGCCTGACCTTGGCCTGGACCGGTCTCCCAGTGGGTCAGGCCCATTATAAAGACACTAGAGACCCAGTACATGAATTCGTGCACCAGGGGGTTCCTCAGCCTGGCCTGTGGGATCGGGTGGAAACCGGCTCTCCGACATCCCTGGAGGGGCCCCAGATTGTAAGAAAGAACAGGCCAGGCCTAGGGACCCCACCTGTGCACGGTTGGGCCTGGGAGGGACAAGGGAGGGACCAGCTGGGGAGGGACCACAGGAGGGCTCCAGGGCATTTCCGGCCAGTCTCACTCAGTCCTGATCAGCGGACCCCAGCAGCAAGCTAAGTGACTGGTCATAGTGTCTGCCCCCTGGTGGTCAGTGCATGTCATAGCGAGTGGTTGAGTGACCTTAGCATATCATGCTTTGATTGGTTGAACGGCTGACCAGAGACCAATTAGCATATTAGCCTAATTAGCATAATAGGCTTTTATTATATAAGATGCAGCCCGAAGGGCAGGGGCTTTTCTTATCAGGGACAAGGCAGGCCTGGCAGGCTCCTTAGGGAGGAGGCAGCTGGAGTGTGGAGGGACCAGAGGTGGGACACCTGGGCAGGGGGAGGCCCTCAGGGGTGGCTCACAGACTGGAGGCCTTGGGGGCACCGTTCCATCACTGTACCTGGTTTTCTCCTCTGTTCAAGGTGTTTAGGCCCCCCCCCCCCCACCTCCCCGAAACCCGGGATAATCTCTGATGCAGTGCCAGGTACTCACCGAAGCCAAGTACTGGTTCCAGAGGCCCAAGAAACGTATTGTGGGGACTTAGCAAGGAGTACTGGGGAGCCAAGGAAATCCTAGAAGGCTTCATAGAGGTGGCATCCTTCACGCTTGAAGGATGCATGGAGTTTCAGAAGGCAGAACAAGGCATTTCTGGTGAGGGACTAGCTTACACCGAGGCTCTAAAGCAGGGGTCCTCAAACTTTTTAAACAGGGCCAGTTCACTGTCCCTCAGACCGTTGGAGGGCCGGACTATAGTTTTAAAAAAACTATGAACAAATTCCTATGCACACTGCACATATCTTATTTTGAAGTAAAAAAAGCAAAACGGGAACAAATGCAATCTTTGTATTTGCATGTGGCCCGCGGGCCGTAGTTTGAGGACCCCTGCTCTAAAGTGTGGCTGTTCCTGAGACGTCGCTGCCTGAGGAACATGACCCTCAGTGGGGGCCCTACCCTAGCCCTCTGTTCATTTCTGTGTGTCCTTTTCTCTCATTGATTTATAAGAGCCCTTTGTCTATTAAGTTCATCAATCTTTTTTTTTATAACACATCAAACAAACAAAACATTGATACCTTTTATTTTGTTTATGGTGGGCTTTGATAATGATCATTGTTACAGAAGACCGGAGAAAAACCAAGCCATGCTTAGAGAACGGGAGTTACATTTTAATTATGATTCTGTGCAGGCCCAGAAAAAAACGTGTCTTTCAAATTCTGGGCCCCCCAACATGGAGGAAACTCTCTGTATTTATACTTTTTCCAGCCCTTTGTCTCCCAAATTTGGAATGAGACTTCCAGGCCTTCTGAGAAAGAAGGCCTGTGAGCTGGGAAGGGGCCGTAAGACCATATCTCAAGGGCTGGCCTGGTGCCAGCACTGGCAACTCTGTCTGGGGCAGAGTTTACGGCCTCTCTGGAATGGGAGTAGTCTTATTTTCTGTAAGCCAGCAAGCATTAACAGAAGTCAAAATATCAGGGTTAAAATTTCAAACAGCAGTTTTTATGTAAGACGGATGCTTCAACATCATACGTATTTTTATGCTGGCAACTTTTCTAGCCTATTTACTCATGGTCTCTGGTTCAGGACGTTTCTAGTTACTTAATCTCATGTTTTTGCTCTCCCAAGCACATGCTGGGTGCTTAGGAAATGTCTGAGACTCATATTAGGTTGAAGCTTGAAAAATTGCTACCGTAAGGGAAATAGGAGCCTCGCTGCCTTTGCTCACTGGGTTCCTCCCCTGAAGTCTCTGTCCATCTGCTCATCCCTTCCTGCCTGGAGGGAGGGTCAGCTGAGGCCTCCAGGGCATGAGCCAGGCTTAGAGATGAGATGATGCGAGGGGGTGGGGGCCAGGAGGTTCCCAGCTGGTCAGCTTCCTGTATTAATTGCTGCAACTCCATCGTCACCTCTGAGATATGTACCATGATTGATCCCATTTTACAGGTAAGAAAACTGGCACTCGGAGAGGCTGTGTGACCTCCCCAAGGTCACACAAGGAAGAGACAGAGACAAGAGGGGACCCCCAGCCATATTGCCCCAGAGCTCACACTTTCAGACTTTCCCTGGGATTAAGTTCAAGCTCATGAACACGCATCCAGGGCCTCTTGGAGCCTCAGTTCCTTTCCCTGTCTGTAAGCCTCGGCCCCAGGGCCAGTGCATGCACTCAGTACACCTCCTCCTTCTGTTATCAGGATGGCAAGGGTGCCCCCTCTGTGTCTCTAGCCCCTCTCGTCCCCTAGTCCCTTTAAGTCCTGAAATGTTGGACTTGGAAGGGCCATCCCCTCGTTAGCAAATAGGAACAGGACGGCCCAGAGGCGGGGAGACACTGTCACAGCCACTCAGTGGAGAGCACCCAGCAGCTCTGTCCTCTGCTGCTCCCAGAGGCCTGGGGCCAGGGACACCCTGTCTCCCCCTGCCCCGCCCTCAGAGTAGGATGTTCTCAGGATAAAAATACTCCCGGAAACATTCCCTGGTGCCTGGCCCGACCTGCCGCCTGCCCTGGGGCCAGACCTGGCTTTCCCCGCAGGACTCAGGGTAGATGTCCACCCTCCTGGGCACGTGGCACAGCCTGTCACTGGGTTCATATGTCCAACCTCGGTCCCCAGACCCCAGACGGTGCAGGGCCCGGGGGTCGTGGGCACTGTGGTTGCGTGGCCCGCACCAGCCCAGGCACAGGCACAGGAGCAACTGGCCAGGCGGCCGCTGAGCAGATGGAATTACGGCTCTGGCGTAGCTGCTGCCGTGGCGTTTGGAGAGCATCACTGGGGCTGGTGGGAGCCAGTCATGTGCCGTTTCAATTCCGTTGGGAATCCTATTTCTGCTCGGAGCTGCCTCTGCCAGTGTTAGAGCGGAAACCCCTCTCGGGGCACAGGGAGGCCCTGGCACTCACTCTGGGTCTGCTGCGTGGCACCCCCTAGGACTGGGCCTCGGTTTGCCTCCTTGACAGTCTCCTGAGGTGGGTGGGGTCTCTACATTTTGTAGATGAGGCTGGGGCACAGGGAAAGGCCTACAGGAGCCCGGGCGGGGGGTGGGGGGGGGGCTGAGAGAAGGGTGACAGGTCTTGGATTTGGGACAAGGACCCTCTGGCCCCTTGGGCCCCTCCCTCCAAGAAAGGTTGGTGTCGTGATGCTATGATGACAGCTGCCTGTCCTCGAAGCTATGCTGTGCCAGGCCCTCTGCCCAGAGCACCCGCCCTCCCCCATCGCAGTGAATGGCACAGGCGTCCCCTGGGAGGCCAGTCATCAGCCCATTTTGTGGTGGAGGAAGCTGGGCCTCCGGAAGGGGAAGTGCCTTGCCCTGCCCCCTGGGGTGTCGTCCCAGCCTTGCTGACAGGTTGGTGCTGGCAGGGAGGCACAGGGGCTCCAGGGCCCACCCAGGCCCTGCCCTCACTGCTGAGACGCCAAGAGCCAGTCTGGTCCGTTGTGGCTCAGGCTGCCCTTCTATTGTCGCAAGCCTGGTCCCACACCCAGACCACCCCGTGCAGGACGGCGGCCATGACCCAGGGGTGCCAGGAGCTGAGTGCACGCGCAGTGGGCAGGGAAGGCACCAGGCAGGGTGTCCAGAGGCCTGTGTTCTGTCTCCACGCCTCCACTCGTTCATCTGCTTTGTGGTCTTGGCAAGTCACTTCCCTGCGCCTCAGGTTCACGGTAAGGACAGGCCTGACGGGCGGGGTTTGTGTGTCTGGAAACTTGAGGAAATGGAGTCAGGAATGGGTTTGAGAGGCAGGTAACCAGTCTGAAGTGGGGAGAGGCAGGCTGTCCATACCTCCACCCTTGTCCCTTCTCCCTGACCTGGACAGACAATCCTGCACAAAGTTCAGGCACTCACTCTGGGTCTGCTGTGTGGCACCCACTGGGGCAGGGCCTCGGTTTACCTCCTTGACAGCCTCCCGAGGTGGGTGGCGTCTCTCCGTTCTGCAGACAAGGAGGCTGAGACACAGGGAGAGGCCCACAGCTAGCCGCTGGCGGGTTGGGGGTGGGTGGGTGGTGGGGAGGGGGAGGGGACAGGTCTTGAATTTGGAGCAAGGACTCTCTGGCCCCTGGGCCCCCCTCTTTCTCTCCCATTACCCTGTGAGGGACACTTCCTCTGCTCAGAGTCCCCGCTCCAGGTGACCTGGGGCAAGTGGCACCCTCTCAGCCTCAGTGTCTCCCTCTGCTCAGTAGGGAGACTCACCTCTCCTGCAGGGCGGGGCAGAGAAGGTTGGAATAACTAAAGCCAGGAGCTGAGCTCCCAGGGTGGGGCACAGTGTGGGCCCACTTGGGGGGGGGGTAAGGTTATTTATCTATCCCAACCACCTCATTCATCCATCCATTCATTCACCTAAAAATATATTTACCTACTCACCTATTCATATTTGCCTACTCATTCACCATTATCAACTTACCTATCTATCCACCCACCCACTTATTTATCCATTCACACACTCACATACCCATCCATAATTTATCCATCCATGTACCCATTCATCCATCTACCCATCCACTCACTTATCCATCCACACACCCACATGCCCACCCATAATCCATCCATCCATTATCTACCCATCCATTTATAATTCATCCATCCATTATCCATCCCTCTTCATCCATCATCCATCCATCCATCCATCCATCCATCCATCCTTCCATTCACTTACCTATCCACATACCCACCTAGCCATCCATAATTCATCCATCTATAACAGGGGTGGGCAAACTTTTTGACTTGAGGGCCACAATGGGTTCTTAAACTGGACCGGAGGGCCGGAACAAAAGCATGGATGGAGTGTTTGTGTGAACTAATATAAATTCAAAGTAAACATCATTACATAAAAGGGTACGGTCTTTTTTTTTTTTTTTAGTTTTATTCATTTCAAACAGGCCGGATCTGGCCCGAGGGCCGTAGTTTGCCCACGGGTGATCTATAATCACCCATCCATCCATTTATACACCCACCTACCCATTTATAATCCACTCCCTCGTTCACCCATCATCCATCCATCTAATCCATCCATCCATTCATCCAACTGTTCATCCACTCACCCTCTCATTTATCCATTTACACATGTAGTGATCCATCATCCATCCATTCATAATGCATCCATCCACTCATCACCCATCCATCTACCCATTCAACATCCATCCAGCCATTCAGCCATCTGTCTATTCATCCATCCATCAATACATCCATCCATCCATACATACATACATACATACATAATATATCCAGCCATCTATTGGTAGGTCAGCCCTGTGACTAACTTTGGGAAGACCCTTCAGGTGGTGGCTGGGGCGCAGGCTAGGGACCCGAGCTCCTCTGTGACTTTAGGAGTGTTCCCACATTAACTTCTTCTCAAGTATAGGGACAGCAATAGTGTCTACCTTGGGGGGTTGTTGTGAGGATGACATGAATTGATGTCTGCAAATCACCTACCACAGTGTTGGATGCCATAGACGCTCAACAGTTATCGGCTGTCATTGTGGTGGGACCTGTTCTGTTCTGCCTTCTCTGGTTCTGACAGTTTGTCATGGACAGGCTGACCTTCTGGGAAGGTGTGGGGCACCAGAGGTATGGGAGGCCCCTCCTCCTCCCAGGGGTCCTGGGGGAAGCAAGCAGGAATGTGGGTGCATGTGGAAATTCCTGACTTTGGAGCCTCTCTGGGAAGAGTAGCACCATCTATAGTAACTTGGCTTTGCTTTGTTACCTTTAGGGTCTTCTAGCCACTGACTCATCTCTAGCTGATGCTGGGGAAATGGCAGCTGCTGCTAATGCGGCCTTGGAGATAGCACGTGCCCACTCAGCACTGTTACTTAGAAGATAGAACCAAGAGGTAAGATTAAGGTCACTGATGTGCACCTGTCCACCTAGTCCTCCCAGCCCAACACTCATCTGTGCACCCACCCATCTATCCATCCATCTCCCTCCTCTTCCCTCCACGTACCTGCTCAGCCTCTCATTCCTCCAGTACCCATCTACTAGTTCCACATGTCCTCTCTCCATCTGCCATCTACCCACCCCCCCAGCCCATCCATACATCCATCTCCCTATTCATCCTTCTACGTGCCTACTTAGCCTCTCATTCCTCCATCATCCATCCACTAGTTCCACATGTCCTCCCTCCATCTGCCATCTACCCACCTATCCACCCAGCCCATCCGGCCATCTTTTTATCCATGTGTTCACCCATCTCCCAACTATTCATTCCCCACCATCCCCCAGCCACTCCTCAACTCGCCCAACCACCCATGTATCCTTTCATCCATTGACTCTTCCACCTATTTCTCCACTCACTAATCTATCCACCCAACCCATTCAATAATTTTCCATCCACCTAACTCCTCCATGTCTCTGGTTACCACTCACCCGCCCATCCACTCATCTGTCAGTCCTGTTTATCCATCCATATGCCCGGCCACCTGTCTCCTCATTCATTGATCCATCCATCTCCTCATCTGTTTCTCTATTCAGATGCTTACCCCCTCATTCCTTTGTCTAGTCCCGTGGTCAGCAAACCGTGGCTTGCGAGCCACATGCGGCTCTTTGGCCCCTTGAGTGTGGCTCTTCCACAAAATACCACATGCGAGCGCGCATGTACAGTGCGATTGAAACTTCATGGCCCGTGCGCACAAGTCGGTATTTTGTGGAAGAGCCACACTCAAGGGGCCAAAGAGCCGCATGTGGCTTGCGAGCCATGGTTTGCCGACCACTGGTCTAGTCAGTGAGAATTTCTTGGATTCTCTCTCTGTGCCGGGCCTGCATCAGCCCCTCTGGGCCTCTGAGATTGGCCAGAGATGGGACCTTCGGACCCTAACAGGAGAGCCAGGGCCAGAGCACTCAGAGGGCTTCATGGAACTAGTAGCTTTCAGCCAAGCACTGGTGGATGGGAAGATTTTAAACATCCCCTTTAGCTGTGGTTTGGGGGTTTGATGACATGGGGCAGAGGGTGGCTACAAGGAAATCCATCAGGAGCCTGTTGCTGTGTCCTGGCAGGAGTGGCTTGGGCAGGAGGGTGGCCGTGGGCCAGGAAATGGTGGGTGCCTTTGGGAATTCAGGAGGTAAAATACAGAGGACCGACTGGGCGAGGGAGTAGATCTGGGGACTGAAGGAGAGGGAGGAGGCAGGCTTCTGGCTGGGCAATTGGAGAAGGGGTCAGGGTGCCAACGGACCCCCATGTGGAGTGGGAGGAGGAGGGGAAAGGAGAGGGTGAAGAGAGGAGGGGAGTGAAGAAGAGGTGAGGAGGGGAAGAGAAGTGGGAGAGGAAGGAGCGGCGGAGGTTTGGAAGAGGAGAGGAGCTGCGTGGGCCATTGGTGGTGTGGGACCTCCTGGAGGGGACACTGCCTGAAGCCTGCGAGGGAGAGCCCAGGGACCAGGTCCGTGCAGGTGGTTTAGTGGCTGGGGACCCTAAGAAGCACCAGAGGGGAGTAAGGAAGTGAGACCGGGAAGGGCAGGAGTCATTTGGGATGTATTTTTGACAAAGTCATGGCTGGTGCAGTGGGAGCTCAGCCTGGCTGAGGAGCCAGAGTGTGCGTGGAGGCAGGGAGCTGCCTGCCAGTTGATGGAAGGCTGTTCTGGGGCATTCCTTCCCACCTGCTGAGAGCTGCTGGGCAGAAAGACTGGTGGAGGTTGGCTGTTGGGCAGTGGCCCTGGAATGGTGAGGCCCAGGAAGTGGGTGGAGCCTGGTCCCCCAGCCTCCGCGTATGCAGCTCCACGTTGCTCCTTCTCTCCTTGGGCACCAGGCCTCGGCCCAGGAAGCCTGCACTATGCTCACCTGCACATCTGCAGGACGTGGGGGCGCACGGCGGGCGGGCATGTGGCTGCAGAGGTGCTTCTGTGCAAGGGCTCATCGTCTCCCAGATGTGAGGATGGGAATGCCCCCTCCAGCCTCTGTCCCCTCCAGGCCCACTCCTGGCCATCCCCAGCCTCCTCACGGCCCCCTGAGTGGCCAGCATGTCCCTGCCTGCCCCTTCTCCCACCTGGAATGCCCTCCCTGCCTCTGCACCCCCAGCTCCCAGTGCCTGTGGCGCATCCGCTGGCCTCACTTCCTGTGTGACTGGGAAAGGGAGCCTCTCTCAGAGCCTCAGTCTCTCTGTCTTCAAATGGAAGGTTGGATTTTTTAAGCTCTTGGGCCAACTCTGATACCCAGTGAATGGACCAGCAGAGTCTGAAGTTGCTCCAGGACACTGAGAGTCAGGTCCGCGACGGATTGGTGATGTACAGGCTGGAGAGGTGGTGTGTGAGCCACACTCTGGCTTTCCCTGAACTCAGTGGCCTCTAAGGGTTCCTCCAGTTGTAGGACTTGAGGCTGTGAGTGCCCCATCCCCGGACACTCTCAGGGCTGCATGGCTGGGGGTGGGGGGCGGGCTGGTGTGGGCCTCCCTGCTGGTCAGTGCTGAGCTTTGGGCTGTCTGTGTGTCTCATCCACATGGGATTTCAAGGGAGCACTCTGTGCGAAGGCTGTAACCCTGGGCAAGTGGATTCATCTTTCTGAGTTTCGGTATCCTCACCTGGGAAATGGGGTGATAGTCATAATGTTGCTGTAGGGATTAGCCCTCTCAGAGCAGTGCCTGGTGGGTAGTAAACACTGGGTAAGCATTGATGACTCTGCCTGCACCTCTGAAGGGGCCCTGAGGGTGGGGACCTTGAGCCTGCCCCCTGAGGGCCTCCTCCATTGGTCCTTACAGTCACTGCTTTCTTGGCATCTGAGAGTGTGGGCCCAGGCCTTGTCCTGGTCTCCTCCTGGCTGCCATCTAACCTGAGGGAGGTGTCTGGAGCCTCAGGGGATGAGGCGTGGCCTGATCTGCTCTGTCCAGAGGCCCCTCCCAGTGACTCTCGGGCCCCTCCCATGGGTTGTGGTAGCTGCCTCTCTAAAACCCCAGCTCAGGCCAGAGCAGTAGGTTGAGTGTGCTGGGTGCTCAGAGGCTGTGTTCTGATGCTGACCCTGCTGGGGCCTCACCTCCTCAGGGCTCTGGGTTCGTGTCCTGCACTGCCCACTCTCTGCCGGCTAAGCTCGCTTCACTGCTGTCTCTGGTGTGGAAGTCACCCCACCTTTTCTGGCCCAGGTATCACACCCCAGTGTCTCGCCCCCATTTTCTCCCAGCAGTGCCCTGACCCTCATTGACCAACCTGGGCATCTGCCGACAATGGCTCTGGTCCTGTTCTCTTTACCATCTCATCTCAGTCTGTAAGTTGCTTTGTGACTTGGGATGAGTCTCAGCCTCAGTTTCCCCATCTGTAAAATGGGAAGCTGGCTTCCTTGTTTGCTAAGGCCTTTTCCAACAAAACACATATAACTCCATTCTTATCTGGTTTAACTAGGTGCCCCCTGAGCGAGTGCCGCACAGGCCTGCATGCCCGGGCGAGGACCGCCCCCTACATTTCGTTTTGTTTTGGTTAATCCTCACCCAGGATAATTTTTCCATTGATTTTTTCTAGAGAGTGGCAGGGAGGGGGAGAGACAGAGAGAAACATCGATGTGAGAGAGACACATGGATTGGTTGCCTCCCACACACAGCCCAGTGGGGGCCAGGGAGGAGCCTGCAACTGCAGTACGTGCCCTTGACTGGAATCGAACCTGAGACCCTTCAGCCGAGGGCTGATGCTCTAACCACTGCTCAGCTGGCCAGGGGATCATCCCACATGTTTTTTTTTTTTTTTTAAATATATTTTATTGATTTTTTACAGAGAGGAAGGGAGAGGGATAGAAAGTTAGAAACATCGATGAGAGAGAGACATCGATCAGCTGCCTCCTGCGCACCCCCTACTGGGGATGTGCCCGCATTCAGGGTACATGCCCTTGACTGGAATCGAACCTGGGACCCTTGAGTCCGCAGGCTGACGCTCTATCTACTGAGCCAAACCAGTCAGGGCAATCCCACATGTCTTGAATGGAGTCCCTAACGACCACAGCATGGCCCAGCCTTCTTGCCAAGCCAGTGTTTGTGTATGAGGAGTGCCCTTGGGCCGTTGGGCAAGTGTGTGGTGCTGGGTTCTCTTCCTAGGTCCTCTTCTGGGGCTTTGTGTGCTTGTTTACTGAGAGCCTGTGAGGGGCTCCCCCCTGAGCATCTCACACACGTGTGCTCCTGTGCACACACACACGGCACCAAGAGGGCAGGGAGGCTGAGGACCGGACTGGACTCCGGGATTCCACGCTGTCTCTGTTCCTTAGTGTCAGGGTGACTTTGGACAGCTCTGAAAGGGGGGTGGGTGTGAACAGGTTTTCTCTGTATGGTTTTAGGAGGAGCGTCAGCAGGTGAGGGTTACCAGGCCTATGTGGCATGGCTGAGGTGGGTCCCAGGTGCCCACCTGCTTGGGCGCAGGCCAGGTGTGAGGCTGCTCAGTAGCCAGGAGCAGCGCCAGGCCGGGCTCTCTGGCCTTTGTTCTTGTGATTCCGTCCCACCTCAGAGCCCCAGGTGGAGTCGCCATGACCCGCTGCACGTCCTTCAAAGTCTCCGGGCCACAAAAACACCCCACCAGCGATCTGGTAGCCTCCTGCTGGAATCTGTGTACCCTGACCCTGGCACTCCCCCTGACGTCCCCACCCCCGGCTTCCTGCCTCCTGGCCCAGACAGAAGCAGCTCCTCAGACCCATGCGAGGTGGCGGGTGGAGCACCTGGGTGGGGGGTGGGGGAGAGGAGATGAGGCCCCAGCAGAACCTGGGCCCATGACGGGAGGCCCTGAGTTAGACAAGAGTGTTTTGAACCTCAGCTCTCCTGCTTATTGGCTGCGTGGCTTAGGGGAGGCCAGGCGGCCTCTGAATCTCCATCAGAGGGAGCAGCTGCTCCTGGGGCTGTTGACTGGATGACTGGGAGCATCTGCTGAGCGTGTGGCCTGCCCTCCCTGTGTGTGAGGAGTGACTCGCGCAGGCAGTGAGCACTGTGAGTGCCTTGCATGTGCCAGCTCAGGCGGGGTCCAGCAACACCTGGGGACCGAGATGGGGCGGGGGAGGTGGTAGGTTCCTGGGCCCATGTGGAACGTCCTCTGTCCTCTCTGTTGCAGGAGCCGCCCCTCTGGGAGCCGGCGTGGGGCCGAGGAGCCAGGACCTCCCCCCGCCCGGGATGACCGCAGCTGGCCGGGCCACCCCCTACAGCATCGTGTCATTGTTGGAGGACGGGCTGCACCTGGTCACAATGTCGGGCACCAATGGCTTCGGCAACGGCAAGGTGCACACGCGGCGCAGGTGCCGGAACCGCTTTGTCAAGAAGAATGGCCAGTGCAACATCGAGTTTGCCAACATGGACGAGAAGTCACAGCGCTACCTGGCTGACATGTTCACCACCTGCGTGGACATCCGCTGGCGCTACATGCTGCTGCTCTTCTCGCTGGCCTTCCTCGCCTCCTGGCTGCTCTTTGGCGTCATCTTCTGGGTCATCGCCGTGGCGCACGGCGACCTGGAGCCGGCGGAGGCCCGCGGCCGCCCGCCCTGCGTGCTGCAAGTCCACGGCTTCATGGCCGCCTTCCTCTTCTCCATCGAGACACAGACTACCATCGGCTACGGGCTGCGCTGTGTGACGGAGGAGTGCCCCGTGGCCGTCTTCATGGTGGTGGCACAGTCCATCGTGGGCTGCATCATCGACTCCTTCATGATCGGCGCCATCATGGCCAAGATGGCCCGGCCCAAGAAGCGGGCGCAGACGCTGCTGTTCAGCCACCACGCGGTGGTGGCGCTGCGGGACGGCCGGCTCTGCCTCATGTGGCGCGTGGGCAACCTGCGCAAGAGCCACATCGTGGAGGCCCACGTGCGGGCCCAGCTCATCAAGCCCCGGGTCACGCAGGAGGGCGAGTACATCCCGCTGGACCAGCTGGACATGGACGTGGGCTTCGACAAGGGCCTAGACCGCATCTTCCTGGTGTCGCCCATCACCATCCTGCACGAGATCGACGAGGCCAGCCCGTTGTTCGGCATCAGCCGGCAGGACCTGGAGGCGGACGACTTCGAGATCGTGGTGATCCTGGAGGGCATGGTGGAGGCCACGGCCATGACCACGCAGGCCCGCAGCTCCTACCTGGCCAGCGAGATCCTCTGGGGCCACCGCTTCGAGCCCGTCCTCTTTGAGGAGAAGAACCAGTACAAGATCGACTACTCGCGCTTCCACAAGACCTACGAGGTGCCCGCCACGCCCTGCTGCAGCGCCAGGGACCTGGCGGAGAACAAGTTCCTGCTGCCCGGCACCAGCTCCTTCTGCTACGAGAACGAGCTGGCCTTCCTGAGCCCTGACGAGGAGGACGCGGCCGAGGACGACCCGGCTGGCGGCCCTCAGGCCAGGCTCGGCCTCGCCAGGCCCCCGGCCAGCAGCAGTGCCCTGGAGCCGCGGCCCTACCGGCGGGAGTCGGAGATATGAGTGGCCGTGGCCACGGGCAGCCTCTGAAAGGTGGCCAACGCGGCCGCATGTTAGACGCTTCAGGCTTCGCAGTGGTCTTGGGAGGCAGGCAGGAGCGTGGGTGGCAGGAGCGGATGTCCCTGGCCTCAGAGGCCCACGCAGGCTCGGGGCCGCGCTGCAGGGGCTGGTGCGTCTGCCTGAGGGAAGGGCTGCAGACCGCCCCCACCGGCTCCACAGCCGCCCCGCTCGGTGCAGGCCGCTGGCTGCAGGCACCCACTTGTTTTAGCTCGGGGAGAAATCAGGGGTCTCCACTTTCTCAGTCTCAGTTTGAGGAAGACTCTTTACAAAAGAATTAACATGGGATTAAACCTTTTTTTAATTCACGGGCTACAAAAAAGGACACATAGAATTCCACTGTTTGCCAGGATGCAGGCAGTGGGCGGAGGCTCCTCAAGGCTCCCCGGGGCTGGAGGGCCAGGGCCGCTTCCGGCCAGTGCAGCCCTCGCTGTGGCCCCTGTGCGCACGGCTGGGTTAGGTCCCTTTTGTGGTGGAAAAACCAGGGCCGTGTTAATGCTCACAAGGCCCCTGGGTCATGGAGGCGGCGCTGGGACAGAACAACTGGTTTCTGGAGTTTGACTTTGCACTTAGAGGCGCCCCTCAGGGTCGGATGTGAGCCCCGCCTGCCACGGAAGGTCCCCTCCCCCAGCGCCCCGGGGTCCCCTTGTTTGCTGCTCTCTCCTTTGCTGCCCATGGCTCCCACCCTCCACAGAGGGGGGCCGCTGCAAACATGCAGGAGTGGGTGCTCCTGGGGAGGGCACCTGGCAGCCCCACCCTGTGAGGCCCAGAGGAGTGGTGCCTTATAGATTCTGTGGGTCTGGCTCAGTTCCTCATGGTCTAGGACTCCCCTGTACCCCTCCCCGACGCCACCATGCAGTCCCCACAGCCCCTCTGTCTGCAGAGGCCAGGCTGATGGTGCTCCCCCTGACTCTGGGCAGCAGGGTGGAGCCCATGAGTGGCAGCCAGGCTGCGCCCTGCCTGAACAGAGAGGACCAGTGTTCAGAGAGATTCGACCTCTCGCTGAGAGTCAGGAGCGGCACACACATCCCGGAAGGTGTTTGGGCTGTGGGCTCTGCTGGCCCAGAAGCAGCACCAAGACCAGCAGCTGCCCAGTGCAGGCTGCTTCTTGGCGGAGAAGCCAGCTGGGCTAGGGGGGTGGTGGGGAGGCCAGAGCAGCCTGGACCCCGGGGCAGCCAGGTGCCTTCCCAGGATAGCTCAGTGCGCTGCCCTCCAAGTGACCAGGCCCATGAGGAAGTCAGTATTAGAGAGCCAGTGGCTTTTGGGCTTGCCTGCCCTGGCTGCTCCAACCTGTGCCCCCACGACAGCTCAGCCTGAAGGCACCAGGGACTCGGGCCCAAGTGGGAAACTGAGGCAGTGTGCAAGGTCATGCAAGTAGGGAGTGGGACTCTGGAGACAGGGAGAAGCTGGGGCCTGGGTAGGCCAGCCTTCCATTCACTCCATCCAGCGCCAAGCCCAGAGGCCCTGGAATCCAGGTCCTGGTGGTTTGGGGTGACCAGGTGCACTCTGCTCAGCTGTGCCCTCAGGGGCCCATGGCAGGCAGCTTAGCTCAAGACCCTGCAGGGAGCAGCCCCTCGCAGCCTGTCGTCTCTTGCCAAAGGCAGAGGCTGTGTTTTTACTCGTCTGCCCTCTCCTCCCTGCCCTGTATTTATTTATTTATTGCTTGTGCTGAAGACCAAAATAGTCTCCCTCTTTAATGCACTTGAGGATGGAGGGTGGCTGGGTGGGGCTATGGTATGTGCAGAGCACGGTTCACATGGCTCCTGGGAGAGTGCGAGGGGGGGTGCTCACTCTTGGTGTGTGGAGAGCATGTTAACCCACTGAACGTTCCGCACACAGGTGAGTGGGGGTGTTTGTGCACATGTGAGTGCATGTGGCGTGTGGCAAGTGTGTGTGCGTGCATGCATGTGTGTGTACTTGGTGTGTGGTCTGTGCTGAGCAGGTGTGTGTTCCAAACTGCTCCTACCCTCGCCCTCCCAGGCAGTGGGATTTCCAAGAATTTTCTCAGTAGCCTGGACCAGGAGGCCCAGAGTTGGGGATGGCTGAAGACTTGGCCTCGGGCCTCCCGTGGGAAGGCCACGCCGGCAGGAGTGTGTGTGGCTGAGAGAGTGGGCGTCAAGTGTGTGAGTTCATGTGGGATGTCTCATCTGTGTTCAAATAGGACACGCAGCGATTGCTTTGCCGGTAAGTGCATGAACGTGTGGGTGCATTATACACGGCGCTGTTGTACAGATGTGTGCATAGGACAATCTGTGTGTGGATCTGGGATGATAACATAGATACATGGTATGTATGTGTGCAGGCATATACACACACGCGCATAGTTGTGTGTGTGCTTACCTGTAGGGGAGTATTTGTGTGTTTTATATGAGGGCGTTGGCTTGAATGTTCACCAGGCTGTATGGATGGGCACAGTGCTCAAGATGGACCCCAGCCAGCAACGTCAGCAAGCTGGCTCAGGAGTCCCGTGGACCCTCAGCTCAGAGCGTGTCCACGTGGAGTGTGTGTGGGTGAGGCTTCCGGGTGCCTGGGTGTGAAATGATGTCTACACACGTATGTGAGTCCTTGACCTCCAGCAGTGAGTGATTGTGTGTGGGAGGCCACGTGTGTATTTGTCCCTCTGAACATGTACATGCATGTGGTACGTTTGTGTGGCAGCTGTGCCAGGCTCTGAGCAGGGCTGGGGCCTGCCTGCTGGAGTGGTATGTATGTGTGTGCATGTGTCAGGAATGATGCGTCCATGCGTGTGCCTTGCATGCAGTTCTCTGCCCCACGGTGCCGTGCCACCCAGTTCCTGCCTGCACGGGGTCCCGGAGGGTTGGGGCCTGGTAGGAAGGAGCCCCCTGTGTAGGGGTGTCTGCTCTTTGTAAGATAACAAAATGTCAAATATATTTTAAGTGGCAAATTTCCGTGATTTTCAATACCGAGCGGTGTCTGAAGACATGGGCCTGGGGACTAGCCCTCATTAAATGCGTTTTGGCCTCCTTGAGTGCCACCCTGTGGAGACGTGTGTTTGAAGGACCTGCTCGGCTCCCCACGTGCGCTGTTCTGTGCTCCTTCAGCCCTGTGTCTGCAGCAGTGGGGCTCCCAGGGCCGTCCAGGAGGAGGTGAGTGGACAAGGCAGCAGCTTGGGGACAGAGGATAGACAGCCTCCTCGCAGCCTGGTGCGTCCTTCCAACAGCCCCTCCCCTCCCCCAGACCCTCTCCCATGTGGGCCTAGGAGCCAGACCATCCACCCCAGACTATGCCACCCTCCCCCGCTGGGCAACCTTGCCATGCCCTTGTCCCCTCTGGGCCTGGGCCTGCCACCTCTCCTTCCTTCTGCAAAGATGTGATGTGCACCTCCTGCAGAGAGCAGAGGCTCACTCGAACCCACAGCCCTGGGAGGCCCCAGTGATACTACAGTCTTGTTTTTGCCGATGTGACAAGAGAGGAAGCTGGGACCGACGGGGACTGGATGCCCCTGCTGCAGCCGAGTGGGAGTGTAGGACAGACGAGGCTGCTGGCAGGGCCCCCATGAGCGGGAGGAAGACATGGAGGCCCAGTGGTGGGAGAGACTCATCTACACCAGGGCTCAGCCTCCAGCTTTCAAGGCCACGGGGAGAGAACCCTTGCTCACACTGTCTCCACAGCTGGAGAGCTGTGTCAGCAAAGAGCCTGGGGTGTTGCCTTGGGTTGTACCTCGGCCCTTACCCCAGGATGGGTCTCTGGAGGCTGCTCTGGCAAGCAGTTCGGCTGGACAAAAAGGAGCAAGTGAATGACGGGGCACCTAGTCCATCCTTCCTGACTGTCAGCTGCAGCCCTGCCCTGGCCTCAGTTCCCCATGTGCAGTCTGTCATGAGAAGTGATATTCTTCGAGGGCCGAGTGCTGAGTGCCGGGCAGGTTTGCGGGTCCAGGTGTTAGAGAGACTCCCCTCCCCTCCCCTCCCCTCCCCTCCCCTCCCCTCCCCTCCCCTCCCTTCCCTTCCTCTTCCTGGCTGAGGTGGTGCTTACCCCCGAGGAAGCCTGGGACAGGGTGAGCCCACTCAGGGCCCAGGCAAGGCTCTGGGCAGTGCAGGGGCCCTGACCGTGTACTGTACCACCAGGGGGTCCTCACCATCCACCCCATCATGACAGCAATGGTGACCTCACAGCTCAGGCCTCTGGAGAAGAGCTGCCCAGGCTCAGTGGGAAGGGGCTCCCATGCAGGTGTAGGAGGCGCAGATGGGGCCGTGTCAACAGACACCCACAACTTCTTGTGAACCCACTGATGGGCCACGACAGTGGTCGGCAAACGGCAGCTCGCGAGCCAAATGTGGCTCTTTGGCCCCTTGAGTGTGGCCACGAAGTTTCAATTGCACTGTACGTGCACGCCCACACGTGGTATTTTGTGGAAGAGCCACATTCAAGGGGTCTCAGTTTGCCGACCGCTGGGCCAGGACAACGAAAGGGCTGTGTGCCTCATACTAATAGACACACAGCATGCACACAAACACACATGCACCTCAAGTGCGTGCACACACACAACATTGTATAGAACACTGTTCGGCCACGAAAAAGAATGCAGGCAACACTGGGAGAATCTCACAGCCACAATGTTGAATGAGAGGGTCCCGACACCGAGGGCCCTGCCGGGCAGCTTTGAAGAGTTGCCTGGAGTTCATGCCCCATGGGGAGTCCAGAGCAGACGCCCTGTTGAGGACAGAGGCTGCCTGGGGGAGCAGGTTGGCCCGAGGCTGGATGTCCCGGGACAGACTGTCCCATTCGAGCAGGGAGCTGGGTGTGGGCTCAGAGAACAGGCAGCTCTTGGCCCGGGAGGGAGGCCTGATGAGGGGAGGGCCTGAGGACAGTCTCCATAGGAGAGTCCAGGCTGGGCTGGGCCCGGGCAGACTGACTCCAGGTGTGTGGGAGCAAGAAAGACCTGGGGAAATGGTGGGCTTCTGATGGTCACTCCGGCTGCTGTGAGGATGGGCACGGTGAGGCCTGGGTGGTGACCAGGAGGAGAGGGGGGACTTGGGCCTGACAGGCAAGTAGGGGGTTGAGCCCTGTCCAGGCAAGAGTGGGTTTCACAGCTGAAGTTCAGAGGGGAGTGACTTGCCCAAGGCCACAACACCCTGCACTTGTAGCTGGCCACCCTGAGGTCCATCGCCTGCAGGCAGAACCCTCGGGGGGCAGCATAGAGGGCAGAGAGGCCGGGTGGCTGGGAAGGAGGACGGTGAACTGGTGACAGGAGGGGAGATGGGAGGCACTGGAGGGTGGTGGGGCCCTCACTGAGGACGGTGGCAGGCAAGGGGCACGTGACAGATGTCAAGTCCCTCGCTGTTTGGACACTCTGAGGCTGCTGGCTGCAGGCTCTGGGCCCCCCACCTGAGCCCCTCAGACTCAGGCCCCACATGCCCCCCCCCGCCCCCCATTTGCCTGTCTGGCCCACCTTGGGCCAGGCGAGAGGCTGAGTACACAGCTGGGCTGAGGGGTGCCGTGACAGCCGGGTGCGTGGGGGACCAGAGCCTGCCCTCTGTGCCTGCCTCAGAGGGCTCTGCCTGCAGGGAGCTGAGTCCCAAAGGGCAGCCAAAGGGCGGGCAGTGTGGCCTGGGTCAGAGGCCAACAAGGGACACTCCCCTATGGAAGTCAGTGTGGCAGTTTCTTGTGACGTTAAAACGCTCCCCATAGGCTCAGGCCAGTCCACACCTGCATGCTGCTCAAGAGAAACGAAAACTCCTGTTTCACACAGGACCCTGGAGGTGGGTGTTTGCAGCGGCTTTAGGTGCCATGGCTCCAAACCGGAGGAGGCCCCGTACTCCTCACCGTCCGTGGGCGGCCTGCCTGCGAGGGAGTGTGAGCAGCGGGCAGGGCTGGAGCTGGCAGACTGACCGTGGATCCCACAGACATGGCACCGAGCAAGGTCGCGGGCTGGGAAGCCTCGCATTGCCCGGCTCAGAAAGGCCTGCGCGCGGGTGGGGCATCCTCAGGGCCCGTTGGGGAGGGTAACACAGCGTCCTGCCCATGAGGACTGTCGCCCAGACAGCACCCAGATGGTGCCCGCGTAGAGGCGCCCAGGACTCCGCCACAGAGATAAACAGGCCATCGTCCCTTACCTTTTACCAAGGCGGGAGGGGTGTTGCCATCACCGTGCACATGCAGGGCCCAGGGGTCCAGGTTTGGGGAAGCGCCAGGTCCCCAGGTCCGAAGGCCAAGGCTCTGAGTCGCTGGGGCCAATGGGCAGAACGTGGGAGGGAGCCGATGGTCTCACGCACGATGGGCTTCTGCCGACAGAGGGCGCACCGAGGCGCCAGGTGACCACCAAGCAGCAGGCTCCTGGGCTGCCTCCCCATCTGGAGGCAACATTTCAGGGGAAATCGGTCCAGCAACCTCAGCCCTGGCCAGGGCCCTCCAGGCCCCCTGGCTTCTGGGGGAGAGGCTGAAGGAGGCCCCGCTCTGGCCCGCCCACCGCAGAGTCCCCAGGACCCTGGAAAGTGGCTTAAAGACAAGGGTGGCCTGTGATTTCCAGCCCAGTCCCCTGTGCAGCGGAAGGAGCAGGGTTAATACTAACTCCATGGGAAATGGGGTACAGGGGCCCTGGCAGACCAGCGGGATCCCGTGAGAGGCCGCCCGGTGGGAGTGAGGCTCTCGCCACCGCCCTGAACACACCCTTCTCGTCTGATTCCTGTAGCTGAGCAGGGCCAGCCTGGCTAGTGGTCGGATGGAGACCACCTGGGCACACCGGGTGCTGTAGGCTTTGTGCCCCAGAGACGGGCAGTCCTGGGTCCTGGGGTGCTGCTGCAGGCCACCTTGCTGCCCCTTCCTGTCCTCTGATACTCCCCCACCCCTACCCCTACCACCAATGCCGGTGAGCGTCCTGCCTGTGCTCTCCTCTGTGTGGAGGTGTGGAGTGAACCCCAGGAACGACTCTTGCAACAGGTGAGCCACTCCCCAACAATGGCCCCCAATCAGGAAACTGTTGCCATCTTACAGAGGGCACCCCTCGATTAGAGAGGTGTCTCTCATCCAGGTGGAAGCCCCCAGCGTGCCTCTGGGGACCCAATACCCCAAAATAGGGGGAATTGAAGAAACCTTGGTGCTGCTGAGGGACCAGAGGAGGCAGGGTGGGAGGAGGGGGGAGCACGAGCTCAGCAAGAGGCCAGGGCAGTGGGCCACACCACCCTGAATGCGCCAGAACTGCGCTGATTTGGGAGGCTAAGCAGGGTCGGGCTTGGCTAGCACTTAAATAAGAGACCACCTGGGAACACTGGGTGCTGTAGGCTTTGTGCCCCAGAGATGGCCGCCTGCAGCCCGCCAGAAGCACATAAGCCCACACACCTGGTGGCTGGATCAAACATCCTTCCCTCGGAATTTTTCCGTGCCTCCCACCGTCCCACCGGCTGTGGGCCACTTCCAAGAACACTCTGGTGCACTGTTGCCCACCACCTGCCTGCCCCTTCCTGCCCCTTCCTGTGACACTCCTTCTTCCCCCTAACCCCCCGCTCCCAGTGAGTGCCCCATCTCTCCCCTCCTCCCCTGGGAGGTGTGGAGGGAACCCAAAGGCTGCTCTGGGAACCCAGCCCCTGTGGGCTGCCTGGCAACCACCACCCATCATCAGGAGAGTATGTCACCTGCCTTGCAGAGGACATCCCATGATCACAAGGGGGACAGTGTCCTGAGCCTGCCTCCTGTGAGCTTTCCTTAGAGGCTCAGACCTCACACTGGTTCCACGCCCTGCACAGCTCATTGAAAAGTTACAGCAAACCTCTCTCCACAGATTCTGCTGGCGGCATTTACAGACAGCATTTATGGAGGGAGCATGTTAGCACACTCTTTCCACACCTAGGAGGAGCTTCCTTTAATAGAGTCTTTGCTAAAACTGTTTGCCAAGTCCCACGTAGTATGAATGAATTCTGAGAGTGATCCCTCCTCCATCGCAGGTTCTACACCAGGGGTGGGCAAACTTTTTGACTCGAGGGCCACAATGGGTTCTTAAACTGGACTCAGAAGAAGGAGCTGCGGCCGTGTTTCCCGACGTTGCCATGTTAACACTGCTGCTGGTGAAGGAGCGGAGGGGAGAGCAAGAGAACCCTCTGCTCTTTCGGCTCCGCGGGCCGGATAGAACAGCCGAACGGGACGGATCCGGCCCGCGGGCCGTAGTGTGCCCACGGCTGTTCTGCACAGTGTTCAGCCCTGTGAACGCTAAGACTGGACTGTTCCGGGGGAGCTGGCTAGTAACGTTTGCACGTGTGTTGGTTGTATAGTCTGTCACAGAAGAATACATGCGTGACCTGCAGAAGCATGTCTCACCCCTTGGAGGAGACAAAGGTGAACGGGTGTGTGGAATGCTGTTACCTTCCATTGGGCATCATATAATAATATTTCACCAATGATTTTGGCAAACTGTTTTCAGCTCAGGCTTTCATTGCTAAATGAGGTTCCTGCTCACTATGTACTGAATGTTCCAACATGACCCATGCAAATGGCATGACATTATCATATTTTACAGAAAGCAGCAGTGTGTATTCTTTTCAAAGAGTGGAACAAATCCTGTATAATAAAAGGCTAATATGCAAATCAACTGCACAGTGGGACAACTGGTCACTGTGACACGCACTGACCACCAGGGGGCAGACGCTCAATGCAGGAGCTGCCCCCTGGTGGTCAGTGTGCTCCACAGGAGGAGTGCTGCTCAGCCACAAGCCAGGCTCATGGCTAGTGAGTGCGGTGGCGGTGGGGGGAGCCTCTCCTGCCTCCACGGCAGCG
Source organism: Myotis myotis (assembly GCF_014108235.1). Taxonomy (NCBI): domain Eukaryota; kingdom Metazoa; phylum Chordata; class Mammalia; order Chiroptera; family Vespertilionidae; genus Myotis; species Myotis myotis. The sequence continues at coordinate 35,251 of NW_023416382.1, read as the reverse complement.
CTAAGGATGTCCGACTGATGGCTTTAGTGGGGAGTGGGCCTACGCCCTCAGTCAGACATCCCTCGAGGGCTCCTGGACTGCGAGAGGGCGGAGGCAGGGCTGAGCTACCCCCCCAATCCAGTGCACAAATTTCGTGCACCAAGCCTCTAGTTTTAAATATTTAATGCGTGCCTTTGTCTATGACATCATGTATAATCAATAAAGTTGTAAATGTTACAAGCACACTCTGCCCAGAATAGTCACCCTGTAGTTTTCCAATAAGCTGCGGATTTTGGAAAACCTGTAGAAAAGTGTTTTACCCCTCCTAGAATCTATATGTACCAAATCGAATTTTGGCAAACTATCCTTAGCACAATATCATGACTACAAGAAATTTCTTCTAATATGTAATGAATGTTCCAAAATGCTCCCCCCGGAAATGGAATGATAAGATTCCACAAAGGATACCAGCATTCCACATGCGAGGTTCGCCTTTGTAATTGACCTGAGACTGAGACATAGTCCCAATAGGTAATGTAAGTGTGAAGCTGGGGCCTAATGTACACACAGCATGCACACGTGGTTTTTGACCACGGATTATAATTCTTAAATGGAACTCCTACTAAGGAAATGATGAATCCTCTGCAAATAAAAAGCCCTCTAAGGTCCAGAGCCCCTAGGTGTGTGTGGACCTGCCCTTCTAGGAGCTGGCCTTGATCCTGAAAGTCATGCAGCAGAGGGTAGAAGCCCTGACGGACAGGGGAGCGATCTGAAGAACATGGAGACCCTGGGGGAGCGAGCGCTTCCTACTGGAACTCTGCCCGCAGCCAGCGGCACCACAGAGGAGCGTTTCTGGTAGGTTTCGATGTCCTAATAACAACTGCTGAAAGCGATGGAGCCCTTGCCTGGGGACATCAAAGTCATCAGACCTAGTGTTGTAAAACACCCTCTGACCCAGGAAGCAAAGGAGTGTGAAGGGATTGGCCCGGTACCACTTGAAGAAAAACTGTGTTCCATAAAGAAGACAAAATGAGTATTCTCCAGATCTTAGCCTTCTACTCAGTCTCTCACTTTTGAGCATCATGGATGAATAATCTACAAGCCTGACCTTTACATAAAAGTGTGTCAGGTGCCATGGAAGGTTCTGGCCATTTTTAGCTCTTGACCCCCTTTGCTGGGAGAGGTGGGAGTGGCCTTCTTGGAGCCACTGTGGAATCTGCCTGGTACCAGCACGTTCTGGATTTTGTTAAATTAAATGTAATTATTTTCCCTACCACACTAACACCATTTTGAAGAGCAAGATATATAAAGCTGTCTTGGATTGTGAGCTAATCATTCATACTATATAACCATTCCAAGTAAACTGTCATTCAGATTGTACAGAAAAGGGGCTACACCATCGCACAGAAGATACCAGCTAAAGCACACGAGAGTCCCTAGAGTAGTTTGGAAAGGGTGAAACCTTTCCCAATGAGTCTGTAGCAGAACATGGAAACCAAAGGTGTAAATGCTACTAGGAAACTGTCCAGAAGAGCCCCTTTTACTGTTTCAGGGAGCTGCACAGGGTGCACAAGTTTTTGTCATTAGTGGGAGTTGCCTTTGGCAGTAATAGTCTGTGATAGAAGCAGTTTGCCAAAACCCTGCTCAGTGTGAATTCACGCACGGCAGTGATCACACACTGCCCAGTGCGCAGAGAATGGAGACGCTAGGAGCAGACAGTTTGCTGGTAGGATTTATAAATACGCTGATTATACCATAAGTCAAAACTAGTGTGCATTAAAGTTTGAGACCAGGTTTCATTCTTTAAAGGAATACACAGGGGAATTCATTGATGTCTCCTGTCCAATGTTATAATGCCACCTACTGGGGAACATGTTCGAACATTCATGCACAATTAGCAGGAGTTACTTTTAGTAAGTGTGGAAAATAGTTGAATAAAATCCTACTTGCTATGATTTAATTCCGAGAGTTTTCAAACACTTTGCTAAAGTCTTACAGAACACACACAGGTCACTGAAACACTCCCTCTGGACGGTGTTAGCAAGTTCTGCAAGTGGACATTTAGAAGTGATGTCACAGCCCAAAATATGCAACCGATTTGGGAATATGTTTCATTCTTTGAAGGAATACACATGTAAATCAAGTGTGTGGCATGCTGGTAACCTCTTTGGAATATTGCCATGTAATACCATTTCCTTGAGGAGCATGTTGGAAAATGTATTACATAAGAGGCAGGGTTTTCCTTTAGGAATGATACCCTGTGCTGAACACGGTTGGTCAAAATGCAGCGTTGTATGACTTAAATCTAAGGGACCAAACCCTTCCCTACAGCATTTACACAATGCAAAGCTCATTGAAATACTAATAATAGACAACTCTAGACACAGCGTGCTAGTAATGTTCACAAATACAATATTGATTATATGTTGTCAGAGGGAAATACATGCTTTATCTATTGGTCAATATGGTTCACACTTTGAAGGAATACACAGGTGAAACCAGAGTGTGGACCCATGTTAACCTCCATGCGATACTATTATACTACAATGCCATTCACTTGGGGAGCATGTTGGAACATTCATGACACAATTAGTAGATGTATCACTTAATAATGATAATCTGTGGTTATTAGGAGCAGTTTGCTGAAATCCAACTGGGGAGGAATTAATTCTGAGGAGAATCACAGTTTTCCACCATGCACAGCTCCTGAAAACATGAGCACCAGACTGTTTCAGAGAGTTTGCTAGTAGCACTGACAGTAATTGGATTATGTCTTATGTCATAGATGAAATCCTGCATGGCCTATGGGGAATATGTTTCATATTCTGAAGAAATACATAAGTGAACCTAGTTTGTTTAATACTGATATGAATGTTATTACATTTCATGTTGTCCCAAAGTTCCTTTAGACTCTCCCCTTGCTTTTCAGTTGTTTTTTTTCTCTCCCCATTTGCTGCTCTGAATGGATGTTTTGTTTTTCTATCTTGCCTTCCAATTCGTTGATTCGGTTCTCAGCTTCTTCTACTCTACTGTTGAATCATTCCAGGGTGCTCTTTACTTCAGCTATGTCATTCTTCATTTCTGATTTGTTCTTATTTACGATTTCAATCACACTTTTTATGCTGGTGTAGTTCTCATTAAAACCCCTATAATTCTCATTGGGTTGCTTGTAGTTCTCACTGACTTATTTGACCACTCATTACCATGGCTTGGACTTATTTATCTGACAAGTTGCTTCCCTTAATTTCATTTAGTTTCCTTTCTGGCAATTCCTCATTTTCTTTCATTTGGGGGTTGTTTGTCTCCATATTTTTGCTGCTACTTTGTATTTGTTTCTATGTATTAGATAACAATCCTATGCCGCCCAGACTTTGTGGCATGTTCTTAAGTTGTAGGTGTTTTATGGGATGCAGTGGTGCAGTCTTTTAGATCTCCTGAGCTGTGTGCTCTACAGATGCTCCCTTTTTGTGTGTTATTTGGTTTCTCCTGTTTTAATTGGGTCTTGAATAATGTTGTTGTCCAGTCCATGAATTAAATCTGTGAGGCTGTCTGACGATGTGGCTTAGCCCCAACCACATCATGTGAGCCTTTGTGGAGTTGCTGATAGAGCAGGACAAAATTAAACACAATAAAAAAATGAAACAAAAAGAAGGCATACAAAGACCCCTGCAGCAACAAAAGCAACCAAAAGAGAAGAATGAACTAGGGAAGATTAAAGAAAGCAAGAATGATAGAAGAAAAGGATGATTGGAAAAATACAAGAAGAAAGGAAAACAAAACAAACAAACAAAACAAAAAATGGGTGGGCAGAGATGAAATAAAGAAAATAAAATAGAGGAGAAAGCAGAGAGACCTCAAAAATAAAAGGAATAAAGATGAGTAAGCAGTAGAAAAAGAGAAGAAAAAATTTGAAGAGGAAAATGGAAAAGTCAAATAAGATATATGAATGAAACAATAGAGACTAAAATAATAACAAATCAATAAAGCAGAAAGCTAAAGAAAATAAAGAAATTAAGGAAATAGAAAGGGAAGAGAAGAAAAGAAAAAAGAAGACAAAAAGTAAAGTGGCGTTCATTTCCGAGAGTTTAATGCCTCCTGGGAGCGTCCCTGAAATCTTGCTCTTTTCATGACTGTGGCTGAGTGTTCTGTCTGCCAATTCTGAGCTTCCCAGGAGGTACCAGGTGCTAAGACCCATCCTCCTTTGTCTTTCAGAAACTTGTCTGAAGCTTCACACGATCCACAGTTTGGGTCTGCCTCCACAGGACCAGGCTCTACTCAGGAGGACACAACCTGACCTCTAAAGCAGGTTTGTTAGCAGCCTGGTACTAGGGCTGGGCCAGCTAACTTCCCCAGGGTTGCAAGGTCCCAGGGTGCCTTTGCCTGCCACCCAGCTGTCAATTTTAATCACTCAAAAGTCTGTTTCTGAAAGGGACTTAGGCAGAATCAGGAGTTGAGAACTCCGGGCCTACCATGAGGGGAGCAGGTCTAAGCTGTCAGTTGGACATCCCCCAAGGGATCCTGGTCTGCAAGAAGGCACAGGCCAGGCTGAAGGACCCCCCATATCCAAGTGCATGAATTTTCATGTACTGGGCCTCTAGTTTGTTAATAAAGAACTGTAATTTTTTCATATAACTTTTACATGTTTAGCTTTATTTAAACACTAGAGGCCTGGTGCACAAAAATTTGTGCACTCGAGGGGATCCCTCAGCCTGCTCTATGCCCTCTTGCAGTGTGGGACTCCTTGGAGGATGTCCACCTGCTGGCTTAGGCCTGCACCCTGGGGGATTGGGCCCAAGCTGGCAGTCAAACATCCCTCTGGCAGCCTGGCAGCCTTTGGGGGATGTCCACTTACTAGCAGGGAGCAGACCTAAGCTGCAGTCGGACATCCTTAGTGCTGCTGAGGAGGTGGGAGAGGCTCCTGCCACCACCGCCGTGCTGGCAGCCATCAGCCTGGCTTGTGGCTGAGCAGAGCTCCCTCTGTGGGAGCTCACTGACCACCAGGGGACAGCTCCTGCATTGAGCATCTGCCCCCTGGTGGTCAGTGTGAGTCATAGTGACCAGTCATTCCTAATTGTTCTGCTGTTAGGGTCAATTTGCATATTACCATTTTATTATATAGGATAGAGGCCTGGTGCACAGGTGGGGGTTGGCTGGTTTGCCCTGAAGGGTGTCCCAGATCAGGGTGGGGGTCCCCCTGGGGTGCCTGGCCAGCCTGGGTGAGGGGCTGATGGGTGTTTGCAGGCTGGTCACACCCCCTTCAGGGTGGGGGTCCCCCCGGGATGCCTGGCTAGCCTGGGTGAGGGGCTGATGGCTGTTTTCAGGCTGGCCACACCCCCTTTAGGGTCAGGGGTCCCCACTGGGGTACCTGGCCAGTCTGGGTGAGGGGCTGAGGGCTGTTTTCAGGCTGGCCAAGCCCCCTGGCAACGTAAGCTCCCAGCCTCTCCTTTTTTTCTTTCTTTTTTTATTCTGGGATTTATTTACCTTCTATAATTGAAACTTTGTTGCCTTGAGTGGAGCTCAGAGCCAGCCGCAGCAGGCAAGAAGCTTGGCTTCCTCCACCACTGGAGCAACCAATCCTCCTGCTTGCTCCAGCTCCGTGGCTGCCGGCTGTCATCTTGGTTGGGTTAAGTCTACCAGACCTGAGGCCCTGAACCTAACTGTCCCCTATACCTGGGCTCCTGAGCATTAAAGAGAAAAAAACCAACATGATATAGAAAAATGTTAGTTACATGCAAACAAGTGGTTAGAATAAGATGGAACTTGGAGACATTGTAGAAAATAGGTCTACCTTTCATCTACTGCCAATATTCCACCTTTGTGTACCAATCCACCCAGCAGGATGAGCCTTGTTTCACACAGAGGTACTTCTTGCAAAGTGAGCACCAGATGTTGCTCTTCACCTTCTTGCATGGATTGTCTTTGAAGACACTCCAGGATTTTGCTTGTTGTACCTGGAGTGCTTTTCCACCCACACAACACAGATATGATTAGATGATGTCCCAGGGGGAATCTCTGCAAAATGATTGCCTGGGGTCATCCTTTGAGGGCAGGGTTCCTTTTGTGGGTGGTGGTGGGCTGATGTCCTGTATCCACCAATAAGTTGCAGGCACAGTTTCTGAATAAACTGAAAAGCCAGTGAAATAAACTGGCTTTTTTGAAGCAGCTTGCTGCTTTGAAGCATACAAGATATAAGAATTATAACTGGCCCACATAAAAAATTTTATGAAAAGCTGCCAGGGCCAGCGGTAATGACAACGAGACCAGTGAAGGCGGGTCATCTGGTAATTTTTGTCACAGCCACCCATATATTTATTATAGTCCTTTACCAGCTGTGGCATCTGTATTTCTTGCACACTGCCATCTTTATTTCTTCTGTTTATTACTACATTTTGGGCTGGATCGTGGTAGTTCGAAATAAATGTGATGGGCTTTCTATCCTGCCAAACTAAGCATGTTACACTTTCTTGACATAGATAGTGACTGTCACCCTTAGCAAGTTTTTTTTTACACTTTTCAGCAACTTAGGAAACTGCTTCCTGTTTTGCTGTAGGGTTCCCACAATTCCTGTGTGTAATTCTGACAGTGCATATTTAGCAAGGGTTACAGAGTTGTAGAACCGGTCCATGACAAGCACATGAGATTTATTTTCTTTTGCACATGAGGTCAGGAGACGAAAGACTGTATTTCCTACTGCGCCCAAGTCTTTTATAGGCATTGGTGCAGCACCAGTGTAGATTTCTGCATTCAAAATGTAGCCAGGCTCACCTTCACAGAGAAGGAAAGGCTTGATGCACCACTTTGTGGGCTTATCCTTGATATACTGCTTAATGGCCAAGCGTTTTTTTGTTGGGATCATCCCCTCATCTAGGCTCAAATGTTGCTTTGGCAGATAGAAGGAGAGAAACTTGGGGAGCAGACTTTCCAAGAAAGGCCTAACTTTATATATTCTATCTGTCTTATCGATATCTGTGTCTTCCTCATCAATTATGTGTAAAAAGAATCTGTCTCAAGTCATAACATTTCGAAATCCGGGAGTAAACCCAACAAAGTCAGAGCCCTCATTTGTCCAATAATCCCGACAGCTGGGCTTTATACATAAGTATTCCATATAGTTCCTCAGTCCAAGAAAAGCCTTCATTTCTTCCACTGTGGCATCCTTGAAATTTTTGGCATTGTAGGAGTTGGGCTTTGCTATATGCAATTGGTGGGCCCAGAGGTTGGTTTTTTCTGTCAAATTTTGCCAGAAAGTATCATCCAAAAACAAGGATAAAAAGTCAATCGGTTCACACTCCTCTGTGATAGATCCAGGAATGTTCACTGGGCCTTTTCCATCCTCAGTGAAATTCAGATCTGTATTTGGTGATACAAAATTCCTTGTCCAACCTTCATCACCACCTAGATCTGCCCCATCAGCTGTTTGAGGGACACGCCCCCCTTCTCCTACTATCGATCTAGCTCTAGATCTATAAGGTTCAAGATTCTCCTCATCACTCGAGCTCTCACTGTCTGTGTCACTTGAACTGGAAACGTATTCTTGATGAAATTCTGACTCCTCAGAGTCTGAATCAACCAAAGTATCGATCACCTGTTGGACTGTGATAAGCTTAGACCTACTTCACTTTCCTGTTGAAGTGCTTGGTTCATCAGCCGCTCGTTTCATTGTGAATTTTCAGAATTTTTTCACGTCAAACCACTCAAAGTCAATTCAAACACATGGGGGCAGACATTTGCAATGGCTAACCATGAGGTTTGACCACGATTGGTTGGTTATTTTTAGTTTGCGACGCATTTTTTTCATGTACTAGGCAAAGTACCGAAAATTAGGTACAGTGGTATAGTGGCAGATTCAGAAATTACCAAAAAATTGGTACAGCAGTCTGGTAGGGTTAATTTGCATATAGTCGCTCTGATTGGCTGGTGGGCGTGGTTTAAGGCATAGCGAAGGTATGGTCAATTTGCATGTTTGTTTCTTATTAGTGTAGATTACATTATGTGGTTTTTTTGAGTAATTTTTTATTATATTTTCAGAATAGAAATTGCTGGGATGAAACTGCCATCACCAGTTACATTTTATTTTGTAGGTTAATTTTTGTATATTTTTATTGTTGATAGTATTGCAGATGTCTTCCATTTACTCCCCTTTACCCCCTCCTCCCAGCCCCTATCCACCCCACCCCAAGATCTGCACCACCCTATTGCCCATGTCCATGGGCTATGCATATCTATACTAATAAAAGGGTAATATGATAATTAGACTGGGTCGACCGGCCATCTTCTGGACATCCGACTTCCTTCCAGATGTCTGACTTCCTTCTGGACAAAGTCATGGTGGTGGGTGCTGAGGCAGAGAGGGCAGTTGGGGACAAAATCAGGCTGTCAGGGGAGGGCCATTGGGGGTGAGATCAGGCCTGCAGGGGATGGCAGTTGGGGGCAAGATCAGGCCAGCAGGGGAGGGCAGTTAGGGGTGATCAGGCAAGCAGAGGCAGTTAGGGGTGATCAGGTCAGCAGGGGAGGGCAGTTAGGGGCAACCAGGCAGGTAGGCAGGTGAGCGGTTAGGAGCCAGTGGTCCCATATTGAGAGGGATGTTCCCAATTGGAGAGGGTACAGGCTGGGCTGAGGGAACCACCCCCCCCCCTCGTGTATGAATTTCATGCACCAGGCCACTAGTAAATATATAAGTTCTTTGGTTTAATTCTTCTCATCCCCTCTACCCACACATGGAGGTATGCAGTCTGTTCCATGCCTCCATGCTTCGGGTCTTATTGTATTGGTCAAATAATTTTGTTCATTAGAGCTCACAAATAAGTGAAATCAGGTGATATTTATCTTTCTCAGATTGGGTTATTTCACTGAGCATAATAGTCTCCCAGTCCATCCATGCTGCCCCAAAGGTTAAGAGATCCCTCCTTTTTATAGCTGCATATATTCCATAGTATAAATGTCCCACAGCTTTTTTATCCACTTTTCTACTAATGGGCACTTGGGTTGTTTCCAAATATTAGCAATTGTAAGTAGCACTGCTATGAACATAGGAGTGCATATATTCTTTCTGATTAATGTTTCAGGATTTTTAGGATATAGTCCCAGAAGTGGGGTCACTGGGTCAAATGGCAGCTCTATATTTAATTTTTTGAGGAAACTCCATACTATTTTCCACAGTGGCTGCACCAGTCTGCATTCCCACCAGCAGTGCAAGAGAGTCCCTTTTCTCCACATCCTCAACAGCACTTGTCAGTTGTTGATTTGTTGATGGTAGCCATTCTGACCAGTGTGAGGTGATGCCTCATTGTTTTAATTTGCATCTCTCTGATGATCAGGGATTGAGCATTTTTTCATTGTCCCTTGGCCATCTGTATGTCCACTTTGGAGAAGTGTCTAGTCAGATCTTCTGCCCATTTTTTAATTGGATTGGTAGTCTTCCTTCTGTTGAGTTGTATGAGTTTCTTATATATTTTGGATATTAACCCCTTATCAGATATATCATTGCCAAATATGTTCTCTCATATGGTGGATTCCCTTTTTATTTTGATGTAGTCCCATTTATTTATTTTCTTCTTAGTTTCCTTTGTCCTAGGAAATGTATTAGCCTCCTGCACCACCAGGTCCCTCCAGGCTCCCACCACTGCTGCCTCCACCTGGGGCCCCACCAAACCTTGGGAGCTTCCTGAGGGCTCTCACTTCACACCTCACTCTCTAGTCCAGCCCACCAGCGACTGCAGCAAGCTAACCTACAGGTTGGAGCGTCTGTCCCCTGGTGGTCAGTGCGCATCATAGCGACTGGTTGAGCAGTCGAATTCCCAGCTGAACTCCGGTAGAGGGGACAATTTGCATTTTAGGCTTTTATTATATAGGAATAACCTGATTACCCCTGAAAATTTAATAATTAAATAATTTTACAGATAAATTTTGTCAGCCCCGTGCTTGTTCAAGAAATGAAGAGATATTTTTCTATGTTTGAATAATATGAACATGTTTTTGTTTACCTATAAGTTAGTCAATAAAAATCAGGTGAATAATCTGTTGAGACTGGGCAGTAGACATGGTGCTGGAGGGCATTAGCCATCAGCCAGTGAGTGAGGAACGGTGTCTTTGAAATGGAAAGAAAGTCAAGGGTTAAGTTACAAAACCCAGTTTTGATTCCAGGCCCCGGCCATGCAAGGCAGTTTCTAGACATGGGGCTGCAGCGTCACTAGATGGAGGTGTGAGGACTGCTGTGGGAATCCAGTGGAGTTCCTGCATCCAATTCCCATGTCTCTGGTGATGGCATGCAATCTGAAATAATTCTGAGTGTTCCCTTCAGCACACATGGACATGCATCTTATCATCACTTGAGATCACCTGCTGAGCTCATGTCCAGGCTCCAGATGCAGCTGGAGGAGCTTCAGGACATGAGCAGATTCTTTCCCCATGCTAGCCAGATGTGAAAAAAATTGGAAAGTTTCCCGGTAGAGTTGTGAATGACATGGGAGGAAATTTGAATACTTCAGGGTTTGTCATGGACTGGAAAAAAGCGCTGACAAAGAAGAGACACACAAGGGTGATAACGGTGGTGCCCTCTCCTGTGGCGGTTGCTACCATGACTAGATGCAAATCACAGCAGGACACAAAAGATGAGGGACAAAGTGTGACTCTTGAAAATGTGTGCTGCTCTTTAGAAGAACTATGTGAGTTCTGTAATATCCACAAGCAGAAAAACATAAAATATGGGTGTAAATAATTAATGGCGGGGGACAATGTTCAAAGAAAAATACATTTGGATGACAGGGAATTTATTAATTTTGGCCACCAGACAGAGATTCTTCTGCATTCATATCTGCAGCATGGGTCATTAGAAAGGCTCTAAAAGGTTATTGGGATGGTTTCCTGACAAGTGCATCCAACAGTGGCCCAATAAGTGCTACCTGGAAATTCCTGCTTTTTCTTGTTTTAATAAAGAAGAAGCAGTTAAAAAGGGAGGTAAGAATGTTGGAGTAGATTGGTTCATGTGAGTCCCATTCCCCACTCTGGGAGTGTCCACATGGCATACCTTGATCAATTACATGCAGAAATATATTGATGGGAGACAGCATATCTGTTGAGCTGCTTGATGACTCTTCTCTGAAGGCCAAACCTTAGGAAGTGAAGATCTCAATGGGGAATTCTCAATGTGGTTGGAGACATTTATCCCCAGGTGGCAGGGCCAATGGGCCTTGTCCTCTCACTATGCGCATGGTAGATCTAATCACCCAAAAGACAGAAAGTCCAAGTGGAATCTAGTGAGTCTGTCTGGCACTGACTAGAGTGTTGGCTAATCCATCGTGCTGTTCCTAGAAGTGAAGAGAGAAAGCCCACTACCTACTTCTTCCATCTCCTGAAGCAAAACTGTCCAAGCGCGTGCCATGGCCTTAGCAGCCTAGGCCAGTGGCTATCTCTCCAAGAGTCAGAGGGAGGCTTGGCTTCCTAACACAGGCCAATTATATGAAATTCACACTCTATTGTCCACAGATAGGTATTGATTCCAATAGAGCCACCTCTATTTGTTTGCATATACTCTATGCTGTCAAACTATGAGGAGAGAATGGAGTTTCAACAAGACTGTAAGCCACTGGCTCTCTGACTTTTACAAAAAAGCTTGTTGACCTCTAACCCAGGATCTTGGATACCTTTATAATCTATGCAGGGCTGTTTAAGACATTTGGAGAAGTCTGTTTCAGTAAAGACGATCTTTTCCATGACAGGTAGCCATTATTTTTACATTCTGGTTATAGAAACACTATGGAATGTCCCAAAATATGTTTTTGTACTTCTGTGTGAAGTTGGTGTTCACTCAAATGGAACTAGTCCATGGCAGTTGTGCTCTGTAAAGGCCATGACGGAACTCAGCAGCATTGGGTAGTGGGGGTGGAATGAGTGTCTATTCCCTGCAGGCCAGTCTAGTGTTCAGACACTTTAGACTAATTGTAAGTTGCCACTGCCAACACATGAACAAAGCCTGGGAATTGTCAATGTGCAGCATGACATCATTAAAGACTGATGCTAGTGCCAGGCCGGTGTGGCTCAGTGGTTGAGCATAGACCTATGAACCAGGAGATCACAATTCGATTCCTGGTCAGGGCATGTGCCTGGGTTGCGGGCTTAATTCCCAGTGTGGGGCATGCAGGAGGCAGCTGATTAATGATTCTCATTATTGATGTCTCTCTCTCTCCCTCTCTTTCTCTCCCCCTTCCTCTCTGAAATCAATAAAAAAAATATATATTTTAAAAAGACCGATGCTAGTCTCAGAATCTAGCCTAGCCTCAAAGCCTCAGAGACTTGGAAATCCTGGCCTAGACCTAAAGAGCTGGGCCTGGCCATGAAGTGCTGAATTCCGCCCCAAACATTGCAGCCTTGCCTTGAAGAGCCTGGCCTCTCTCTGAGACTCCTAGTGAGGCCCAAAGCTCTGGTGGCCCAGGCCCTGTTCCCATTGCTCAGAGAGTCCACCTGAGGCCTGAGATACAGGCAGCCTGGGCCTGGGCTTCTAGGTCAGAGTCCAAAATGTCTTGCAGCCAACATATGTCAATTATAGGAAATTCACATGTTGGGTCCACAAAATAGGTTTATTCAAATGCACCAGCAGCTGTGTGTGCATATTGTCTATGACGCTGTCAAACTGATTAGAAATTGGAGTTTGAACAGAGACTGTAAGCCATTTACTCTCTGACTGTTTCAGAAAAGGCCGCTGACCTGTGATCTAGCATCTTGAATACATTTTATCATCTTTGCATCACTGTTTAAGAGCTTTTGAGAGGTCTGTTTCACTATGCTAATCAGCATTCTTCAGACATTCCTGATTATGGGAACACGATGGAATGTCTTTAAACATGTTGTATGTTTCGGTGTGAAACATACAACTTCACGACGAAACCAGTCCACGGCAGCTGCTGCTCAAAAGGAATGACACGGAGAAGGGTTGGAGAGAGTGCGTTCTTGCAGGTTGGTCTGGTGCTCAGACCCATTAGACACATTGTAGGTGCCTCTGCCAACACGCAAAAAGCCTGTGACTTGCCCTAACGGTTAGGGGCCTCACCAGTTTGGCTCAGTGGATAGAGCATTGGCCTGTGGACTGAAAGGTCCCAGGTTCGATTCCGGTCAAGGGCATGTACCTTAGTTGCAGGCACGTCCCCAGTAGTAGATGTGCAGGAGGCAGCTGATTGATGTTTCTTTCTCATCGATGTTTCCAACTCTCTATCCCTCTCCCTACCACTGTTTAAAAAATAATATATATATATATATATATATATATATATATATATATATATATATATATTAAAACGCCTGTGACTTATCTGTGTGCAGTGCGGCATCACTGAAGACTCAGAATTTAGCCCAGACTTGGAGCTTGTGAGCTGAGTCTGGGAGCTCCAGAGAGCTGAGCCTACCCGGGAAAGTTGAGTCTCGCCACAAAGAGCCGAGCCTCTGCCTGGGAGAGTCCAAGTGAGGCCCAGGGCCCTGAGTCCAATAGATGCCTTGAGCATAGTTCATGTCAATTATATGACATTTAAACTCCGGTGTCCACAAATGCAGTTTTATTTGAATAGAGCTCTACCTATTGCTAATGTATTGACTTTGGATGCTGTCAAACTATGAGGAGACACTTGAAGTTTCAACAGAGACCTTAAGCCATTGACTCTCTGGCTGCTACAGAAAAGGTTGCTGACCTCTGCTGTGGGATCTCTGATGTCCTTTCTAATCTTTGCAGACCTTCAGGAGAACTCTGGAGAGGTCTGTTTCACCAAAGGCCATCTTGTCCATGCTAATTAGCCATTATTTCCCCTTTATTGATTATAGGAACACTCTGGATCATCTGTAAATATGATTGATAATTTCATGTGATGTTGGTGTACACTCAAATAAGCCAGTCCATGGCAGCTGCTGCTCTATGACAGGCTCATGATGAGGATAAAACTTTAGAATACAAAATGATAGACCCTGGAGTTTTTTAAGCACCCTGCATAAAAGCCTTAAGAATGCAAGCATTTAGAGCTAAGAACACTGTTAGTTAGATTAAAACTGATAGAAGTCAAAATGTTAGAATCTGGAATTGTATAGTAATGTATCTGAAATGCTAGGAATACATGTAAATACACCCTAACTGTCAATGGGGCCATGTTCAAACTATGAAAACTGACTTTCCAATAGCTGTGAAATGATGAATATACTGATTACATTTATATTTCTGGTGCAATGACTTGGCATTTTTTAAGGAACCTGATTAAAATCCTTAAGAATTCAAGTGTATAGAGCTCAGAACACTATGTGAGTTAGATTAAAACTCTTAGAAGTCAAAATGATAGAACCTGGAATTGTATAGGAATGTATCTGAAACGCTAGGAATACATGTAAATAGAGCCTTACTGTCTGTGGGGCCATGTTCAAACACTGAAAACTCACGTTGAAACAGCTGTGAAGTGATGAGGATACTGATTACATTTCTATTTCTGGTTTAATGAGTTGGCATTTTTAAAGGACCCTGCATAAAAGCCTAAATAATTCAAGTCTATAGAGCTCAGAACGCTATGTTAGTTAGATTGAAACTCTTAGATGTCAAAATAATAGAACCTGGAATTGAATAGGAATGTATCTGAAAGCTAGGAATACATGTAAATAGAGCTTTAATGTTTATGGGGCTGTGTTCAAACAATGAAAACTGACGTCCAAACAGCTGTGAAATGACGAGTACACTGTTTACATTTATATTTCTGGTGCAATGAGTTGGCTTTTTAAAAGGAACCTGCTTAAAAGCCTTAAGAATTCATGTCTATAGAGGTCAGAACACTATGTTAGATAGATTAAAACTCTCAGAAGTCAAAATGATAGAAGCTGGAATTTTATAGGAATGAATCTGAAACGCTAGGAACACTTGTAAATAGAGCTTTAATGTCTGTGGGGTCTGTTTACATAATTCCATTTCAATGAGTTGGCGTTTTTTAAGGAATCTGCTTAAAATCATTAAGAATTCAAGCCTATGGAGCTCAGAATACAATGTTAGTTAGATTGAAACTCTTAGAAGTCAAAATGATAGAACCTGGAATTGTATAGGAATGTATCTGAAATGCTAGGAATACATGTAAATAGAGCCTTCCTCTCTGTGGGGCCGTGTTCAAACACTGAAACCTCACATTGAAACAGCTGTAAAGTGACGAGGATATTGATTACATTTCTATTTCTGGTTTAAAGAGTTGGCATTTTTTAAGGACCCTGCATAAAAGCCTTAAGAATTAAAGTCTATAGAGCTCAGAACACTATGTTAGTTAGATTAAAACTCTTAGAAATCAAAATGATAGAACCTAGAATTGTATGGGAATGTATCTGAAATGCTAGGAATACATGTAAATACAGCTTTACTGTCGATGGGGCCATGTTCAAACACTGAAAACTGACTTTCAAACAGCTGAGAAATGATGAGAATACATGTAAATGGAGCCTTAATGTTTATGGGGCTGTGTTCAAACTCTGAAAACTGACGTCCAAACAGCTGTGAAGTGATGAGGATACTTATTACATTTCTATTTCTGGTTTAAAGAGTTGGCGTTTTTTAAGGACCCTGCATAAAAGCCTTAATAATTCAAGTGTATAGAACTCAGAACACTATGTAGTTAGATTGAAACTCTTGGAAGTCAAAATGATAGAACCTGGAATTGCATAGAAACGTATCAGAAACGCTAGGAATACATGTATATAGAGCCTTACTCTCTGTGGGGCCATGTTCAAACACTGAAAACTCACATTGAAACAGCTATGAAGTGATGAGGATACTGATTACATTTCTATTTCCGGTTCAAGGAGTTGGCGTTTTTATAAGACCAGGCATAAAAGCCATAAAAATTCAAGGCTATAAAACTCAGAACACTATGTTAGTTAGATTAAAACTCATAGAAGTCAAAATGATAGAACCTGGAATCGTATAGGAATGTATCTGAAATGCTAGGAATACATGTAAATACAGCCTTACTGTCTCTGGGGCCGTGTTCAAACACTGAAAACTGACTTTAAAACAGCTGTGAAATGACGAGTATACTGTTTACATTCATAATTCTGGTTCAATCAGTTGGCTTTATTAAAGGAACCTACTTAAAACCCTTAAAAATTCAAGTCTATAGAGCTCAGAACACTATGTTAGTTAGACTGTAACTCTTAAAAATCAAAATGATAGAACCTGCAATGGTATAGGAACCTATCTGAAATGCTAGGAATACATGTATATAGAGCGTTACTGTCTGAGGGGCCATGTTCAAACACTATACACTCATGTTGAAACAGATGTGAAGTGATGAGGATACTGAATACGTTTCTTTTTCTGGTTCAAGGAGTTGGCGTTTTTTAAAAAACCCGAATAAAAGTCATAAGAATTCTAGTCTATAGAGCTCAGAACACTATGTTAATTAGATTAAAACTCTTAGAAATCAAAATGATAGAACCTGCAATGGCATAGGAACATATCTGAAATGCTAGGAATACATGTAAATAGAGCCTTACTCTCTGTGGGGCCATGTTCAAACACTGAAAGCTGACTTTCAAACAGCTGTGAAATGACGACTCTTCTGTTTACATTTATAATTCTGGTTCAATCAGTTGGTTTTTTTAAAAGAATCCTACTTAAAACCCTTAAAAATTCAAGTCTATAGAGCTCAGAACACTATGTTAGTTAGATTAAAACTCTTAGAAGTCAAAATGATAGAACCTGGAATTGTATGGCAATTTGTCTGAAACACTAGGATTACATGTAAATAGAGCCTTACTGTCTGTGGGTCTGTTCAAACACTCAAAACTCACGTTGAAACTGCTTTGAAGTGATAAGGACACTGAATACATTTCTATTTTGGTCCAATGAGTTGGCATTTTTAAAGGACCCCCCATAAAAGCCGTAAGAAATCAAGTCTATAGAGCTCAGAACACTATGTTAACTAGAAGTCAAAAAGATAGAACCTGGAATTGTATAGGAATGTATTAGTTATCTTTCCTTCTAGTTGTAGAATTTACACTCAGCCACCTTCCTGTAGTTCTGGATGATGTCCGTATTGTATTTTAGTTGTATTTCTGAAGTAGTTGTAGGAGGCAGCAATTTCTGGTGTTTACCTATGCTGCCAACTTGGTTTCTCCTATAAAGGCTTTAAATGATGAGAATACTTTTTATATGTAAAATTGAGGCTTAATTGGTTGTCGTTTTTTGAAAAAAATAGTTTAAATTCTGAAGATTCAAGTATATACTGCAAAGAAAATTGTCTAATTGTGGTAAAACTCTTAAAATACACAATGATAGTCCCTGGAAATGACTAGGAATGTGTAAAAAACGCTTGAAATACAAGTAAATAGAGCCATAATATATCTATGGCTGTGTTCAAACACCTAGATTACAGGTAGAAAGCTGTGAAATAACGAGAATACTGATAATATTTACAATTCCGGCTACATTAGTTGGCGTTTTCAGAAGAACGTGCTTTCAAACGTTAAGAATTCCTGTTTATAGAGCTCAGAATTTGTGTATAAAGCCTTTAAATGATGAGAATACTGTACAGTGGGGCATTGACTTATGAGTGTCCCGACAAAAGAGTTTTTTGAGATACCAGCTGTCTCTCGGCCAATTTTTTGCATTGAGTTGACAGAATAATTTGAGTTACCGAGCTCCTTAACGAGCGCGGTCTCGGAACCTATTAATCTCATAAGTAAAGGCCCCTCTGTATATATTTAAAATTGAGGCTTAATTGGTTGGCATTTTTTGAATAAAATAGTTCAAATCCTGAAAATTCATGTATATACAGCTAAGAAAACTGTCTAATTGTGGGAAAACTATAAAAATACATAATGCTGGCCCTGGGAAATTATAACAAACGTGTAAGAAACACTTGAGTGGTAATTGAGCGGTAATATCTCTATGGCTGTGTTCAATCACCGAGACTACAGGTAGAAATTTGTGAAATGAAGAGAACACTGATAATATTTACAATTCTGGCTACTATATTTGACGTTGTCTGAAGAAAGTGCTTTCAAACATTAAGAATGCTTTTTTATAGAGCTCAGAATTTGTGTATAAAGCCTATAATGACAAGAATACAGTTTATATTTACAATTGAGGCTTAATAGGTTGGCGTTTTTTGAATAAAATCCTGAAAATTCATGTATATACAGCTAAGAAAGCTGTCTAATTGTGGTAAAACTCTAAAAATACACAATGCTGGTCCTGGGAAATGATTAGGAACGTGTAAGAAACACTTGAGATACAAGTAACTAGAACCGTAATACTTCTATGGCTGTGTTCATTCTCTGAGATTACAGGTAGGAAGCTGTGAAATGACGAGAATACAGGTAATATTTACAATTCCGGCTATATTAGGTGGCAATTTCAAAAGAACGTGCTTTCAAATATTAAGAATACCTGTTTATAAAGCTCAGAATTCATGTACAAAGCCTTTACATGACAAGAATACTGTTTATATTTACAATTTAGGCTTAATTGGTTGGCATTTTTTGAATAAAACAGTTTAAATCCTGAAGATTCATATATATACAGATAAGACACATGTCTAATTTGGTAAAACTCTTACAATACACAATGAAAGTCCCAGGACATAATTAGGAATGTGTAAGAAACACATGAAATACAAGTAAATAGAGTGGTAATATCTCTAAGGCCATGTTCAATCCCAAGATTTCAAGTAGAAAGCTGTGAAATGACAAGAATACAGATAAGATATACAATCCCAGATACATTAGTTGGCGTTTTCAGAAGAATGTGCGTTCAAACATTAAGAATTCCTGTTTATAGAGCTCCAATTTCGTGTATTAAGCCTTTAAATGATGAGAATACTGTTTACACACTTGAGATTTAATTGGTTGGCGTTTTTTGATAGAATAGTTTAAATCCTAAAGATTCATGTATATACAGCTAAGAAATCTGTCTAAGTGTGGTATAACTCTTAAAATACAGAATGATAGCCCCGGGAAATGATTAAGAATGTGTAAGAAACACTTGAAATACCAGTAAATAGAGTGGTAATATCTCTATGGCCGTGCTCAATCACCGAGATTACAGGTAGAAAGCTCTGAAATGATGAGAATACAGATAATATTTACAATTCCAGCTATATTAGTTGGCGATTTCAGAAGAACGTGCTTTCAAACATTAAGAATTCCTGTTTATAGAGCTCAGAATTCGTGTACAAAACCTTTACATGACGAGAATACTTTTTATATTTACAATTGAGGCTTAAGTGGTTGGCATTTTTTTAATAAAAGACAACATTTAAGTTGTCTTTAAGTCCTGAAGATTCATGTATATATAGCTAAGAAATCTGTCTAATTGTGGTAAAACTCTTTTTTATTTTTTTATTGTTTAAAGTATTACAAAGGGTATTACATATGTCTCCTTTATTCCCTCACCCTTGACAATCCCCTGGCCTCCCCTACCTCCCAGTGTCTTATGTCCATTGGTTATGCTTATATGCATGCATATAAGTTCTTCAGTTGATCTCTTACCCCCCCTCTTCTGACCCCCTGCCCTCCCTGGCCTTCCCGCTGCAGTTTGACAGTCTGTTTGAGGCAGCTCTGCCTCTGTATCTATTTTTGTTCATAAGTTTATAATGGTCTTTATTATCCATGAATGAGTGAGATCATGTGGTATTTTTCCTTCATTGACTGGCTTATTTCACTTAGCATAAGGCTCTCCAGTTCCATCCATGCCATTGCAAATGGTAAGAGTTCCTTCTTTTTTACAGCAGCATAGTATTCCATTGTGTAGATGTACCACAGTTTTCTAAGCCACTCTTCTGCTGATAGGCACTTAGGCCGTTTCCAGATCTTAGCTATGGTGAATTGTGCTGCTATGAACATATGGGTGCATATACCCTTTCTGATTGGTGTTTCTGGTTTCTTGGGATATATTCCTAGAAGTGGGATCACAGGGTCAAATGGGAGTTCCATTTTTAGTTTTTGAGGAAGCTCCATACTGTCTTCCATAGTGGCTGCACCAGTCTGCATTCCCACCAGCGGTGCAGGAGTGTTCCTTTTTCTCCACATCCTCTCCAGCACTTGTTGTTTGTTGATTTGTTGATGATAGCCATTCTGACAGGTGTGAGATGGTACCTCATTGTTGTTTTGATTTGCATCTCTCAGATGATTAGTGACTATGAGCATGTTTTCATATGTCTCTTGGCTTTCTGAATGTCCTCTTTTGAAAGGTGTCTATTTAGATCCTTTTCCCATTTTTTGATTGGATTGTTTATCTTCCTTTTGTTAAGTTGTATGAGTTCCCTATAAATTTTGGAGATTAGGCCCTTATCAGATATGACATTGGCAAATATGTTTTCCCATGCAGTGGGCTTTCTTGTTGTTTTGTTGATGGTTTCTTTTGCTGTGCAGAAGCTTTTTATTTTGATGTAGTCCCATTTGTTCATTTTCTCTTTAGTTTCAAGTGCCCTAGGAGCTGTATCAGTGAAGAAATTGCTTCGGCATATGTCTGAGATTTTGTTGCCTTTGGATTCTTCTAGAATTTTTATGGTTTCCTGTAGTACATTTAAGTCCTTTATAAATTTTGAGTTTATTTTTGTGTATGGTGTAAGTTGGCGGTCTAGTTTCATTTTCTTGCATGTATCTGTCCAATTTTCCCAACACCATTTGTTGAAGAGACCTGACTCCATTGTATGTTCTTGCCTCCTTTGTCAAATATTAATTGAGCATATTGGTTCGGGCAGATTTCTGGGCTCTCTATTGTATTCCATTGATGTATATGTCTGTTCTTGTACCAGTACCAGGCAGTTTTGAGAACAGTGGCTTTGTAATACAGCTTGATATCTGGTATTGAGATCCCACCGACTTTGTTCTTTCTCAAGATTGCTGAAGCTATTCGAGGTCTTTTTTTATTCCAGATGAATTTTTGGAGAGTTCATTCTAGATCTGTGAAATATGCTGTTGGTATTTTAATGGGAAGTGCGTTCAATTTATAGATTGCTTTGGGTAGTATGGACATTTTAATGATGTTGATTCTACCAATCCATGAACACGGTATGTTCTTCCATCTGTTTATGTCGTCCTCTATCTCTTTTTTCAACGTCCTTTAGTTTTCTGAGTAGAGGTCTTTTACCTCTTTAGTTAAGTTTTTTTCTAGGTAGCTTAATTTTTTTGGTGCGATGGTAAATGGGATTGTTTTTTTAGTCTCTCTTTCTGAAAGTTCACTATTGTTGTATAGAAATGCCATAGATTTCTTGGGGTTAATTTTGTATCCTGCTACATTGCCAAATTCATGTATTAAGTCTAGTAGTTTTTTGATTGAGTCTTTAGGGTTTTTTATGTATAATATCATGTCATTTGTGAATAAGGACAGTTTTACTTCCTCTCTTCCAATTTGGATGCCTTTTATTTCTTCTTCTTGTCTAATTGCAATGGCTAATACTTCCAGTACTATGTTGAACAGGAGTGGTGAGAGTGGGCATCCCTGTCTTGTTCCTGTTCTTAGGGGATATGGTGTTAGTTTTTGTCCATTGAGTATGATGTTGGCTGTGGGCTTGTCATATATGGCTTTTATTATGTTGAGGTATGATCCTTCTACTCCCACCTTGCTGAGAGTTTTTATCAAAAATGGTGTTGGATTTTGTCAAATGATTTTCTGCATCAATTGATATGACTATGTGGTTTTTTTTCTCTCAATTTGTTTATGTGATGTATCACGTTTATTGATTTTTGGATATTGTACCACCCTTGCATCCCTGGGATAAATCCTACTTGGTCATGGTGTATGATCTTTCTGATGTACTGCTGGATCCGATTTGGTAAGATTTTGTTGAGGAGTTTGCCATCTTTGTTCATGAGGGATATTGGCCTGTAATTCTCTTTCATTTTGTTGTCTTTACCTGGTTTTGGTATTAGGGTGATGCTAGCTTCATAGAATGAGCTTGGAAGTGTTCCTTCCTCTTGAATTTTTTGTAGTAGTCTGAGGAGGATAGGTTTTAGTTCTTCCTTGACTGTTTGGTAAAACTCCCCTGTGAAGCCATCTGGTCCTGGGCTTTTGTTTGCTGGAAGCTTTTTGATGACTGCTTCAATTTCTTCCATAGTTATTCGCCTATTAAGATTTTTAGTTTCTTCCTGATTGAGTTTTGGAATGTTGTATTTTTCTAGGAATTTGTCCATTTCCTCCAGGTTGTCTAGTTTGTTGGTGTAGAGTTGTCCATAGTATTTTTTAACAATCATTTGTATTTCTGTGGGGTCTGTTGTTATTTCGCCTCTATCATTTCAGATTTTGTTTATTTGGGTCCTCTCTCTTTGCTTCTTGGTGAGCCTGGCTAGAGGTTCATCAATCTTATTTATCCTTTCAAAGAACCAGCTCTTGGTTTCATTGATTTTCTGTATTGTGTTTTTGGTCTCTATGTCATTTATTTCTGCTCTAATCTTTATTATCTCCTTCCTTCTGCTCACCCTGGGGTTTTCTTGTTACTCTCTTTCTAATTCTTTGAGATGTAGAGTTAGATGACTTACTGCCATTTTTTCTTGTTTGTTGAGATAGGCCTGTAGAGCTAATAACTTCCCTCTCAGGACTGCTTTCATTACGTCCCATAGGTTTTGGATTGTTGTGTTTTCATTGTCATTAGTTTCCAGGATGTTTTTAATTTCTTCTTTGATCTCATTATTAACCCAATCAATATTTAATAACATGCTATTCAGCTTCCAAGTGTTTGAGTATTTTGGGTTGTTTTTATTGTAGTTTATTTCTAATATTATGCCATCGTCGTCTGAGAAGATGCTTGGTATGAATTCAATCTTCTTGAATTTGGGGAGACTTTGTTTGTGACCCAATATGTGGTCTATTTTTGAATGTGTCTTATGAGTACTTGAGTAGAATGTATATTCAGTGGCTTTGGGGAGAAGTGTTCTGAAGATGTCAATTAAGTCCATATGATCTAGTGAGTCATTTAGGATTGCTGTTTCTTTGCTGATTGTTTGTCTAGAGGATTTATCCAGTGATGTCAGTGGTGTATTAAAGTCCCCTACTATGATTGTATTGTTGTTGATCTCTCCTTTGATATCTTCCAGGAGTTTTTTTAATGTATTTGGGTGCTCCTGCATTGGGTGCATATATGTTTATCAGGGTTATATCTTCTTGTTGTATTGATCCCTTTAGTATTATGAAGTGGCCTCCCTTATCTCTTGTTATGGCCTTCACTTTGAGGTCTATTATGTCCGATATGAGTATTGCTACCCCAGCTTTCTTTTCATTTCCATTTGCCTGAAAGATATTTTTCCATCCCTTCACTTTCAGTCTGTGTGAGTCCCTTCTTCTGAGGTGGGTCTCTTGTAGACAGCAAATGTATGGGTCATGTTTTTTATCCATTCAGCCACTTGACGTCTTTCGGTTACAGCATTTGGTCCATTTACTTTTTTTTTTTTTTTAAATATATTTTATTGATTTTTTACAGAGAGGAAGGGAGAGAGATAGAGAGTTAGAAACATCGATGAGAGAGAATCATCGATCAGCTGCCTCCTGCACATCTCCTACTGGGGATGTGCCCGCAACCCAGGTACATGCCCTTGACCGGAATCGAACCTGGGACCTCTCAGTCCGCAGGCCGACGCTCTATCCACTGAGCCAAACCGGTTTCGGCAACTTTTTAAGTTATTATTGAAAGGTACTCATTTGTAGCCATTTCTTTTTTTTGTGTGGCTGTTTTCTTTCTGCGCTTTTTATTTCTTCTTTTTACACCAGTCCCTTTAGCATTTCTTGCATTGCTGGCTTGGTGGTGATAAACTCCCTTAGCCTTTATTTGTCTGTGAAGCTTCTTATTTCCCCTTAATTTTGAATGATAGCCTTGCTGGACAGAGTATTCTTGGATTCAGTCCTTTGCTTTGCATCACTTTGTAAATTTCCGTCCATTCTTTTCTGGCCTGATGTGTTTCTGTTGAGAAATCAATTGATAATCTAATGGGAGATCCCTTGTATGTAACTTTCCATCTCTCTCTTGCATCCTGTAAGATTCTCTCTTTGTCCTGAACATATGCCATGGTAATTATGATGTGTCTTGGTGTTGGTCTTTTGGGTTCACCTTGTTTGGGACTCTCTGTGCTTGTGTGACTTTTTTCTTCCCCACCTCAGGGAAGTTTTCTGATATTATTTCTTCGACTAGGTTTTCTAATTCTTGTACCTCTTTCTGTTGTTCTGGCACCCCTATTATTTGTATGTTGTTTCAGTTCATGTTGTCCCAAAGATCGCTTAGGCTCTCCTCCTGTCTTTTAATTTTTTTCTCCATTGCAGTACAGTTTGGGTGTGTTTTGCTTCCGTGTCTTCTAATTCACCAATTCGGTCCTCCGCTTCTCCTAGTCTACTGTTGAGACTTTCAATGGTGTTTCTTATTGCAGCTATATCGCTCTTCATTTCTCCTTGGGTCTTACATAATTTATTGATTTTTTATCTGTTTCTTCTTGCTTCTTGCATAAGTTGTTGATTTTTTCCTCCATCCGGTTTATGCACTCTAGGACCCTTATTCTGAATTCTTTTTCTGTCATGTTGCATGCCTCTGTATCGCTTAGCTGCTTTTCTGGTGAGTCCTCCAATTCTTTCCTTTGGGGGTTTCTTTGTCTATCCATGTTTGATCTCACTGTCATATCTAGATGTTGAGTCATTCAGTGGCTGTTCCCTGGGTAGCAGTGGTTCCTCTGGCTGTGGTTGCTCCTTGGGCGGTTGCGGTAGCAGCTGGTCCTCTGGTGGGTGTTGTTCACAGCTGTGGTGGCTCTTCTGGCTGGTTGGGGGAGGCTTCACGTACAGCTTCTGTTCCTCAGAAAGAGGGTGTGGTGATCAGGAGGCTGCTGTTGCTTGGATCTGATTTCCGTGAGAAGCAGGACTCCACATAGTCGCGCTGTCCCAGATCCGGAGTCTCTAGGTTCACAGCCGATCTCTGGATGCCGGGTCTTTGGGTGTACAGGATACATTTCCAAAAAAAACAGCCACTCAAGATGGCGTGGTCTTTACAGCTGAGCCGGTGCTCCCGGAGAGATTTCAGCCACAGTCTCCAACTTTCAATCTGCTTTTTCAAGGATTCCTCCTCAGTTCCAGGCTGGAAACACTCTCTCAGCTGAATATCCTCTGCTTATTCCGGCTGTATATTACCCGCTTCAGCTGCTCACCCTAACAGCCCTGGGACAATGCACAGGACATGTCCGTCTATACCTCCTCCATTTTTTCTCTCTCAGTAAAACTCTTAAAATACAGAATGATAGTCCCGGGAAATGATTATGAACGTGTAAGAAACACTTGAAATACCAGTAAATAGAGCAGTAATATCTCTATCCCTGTGCTCAATAACCGAGATTACAGGTAGAAAACTGTGAAATGAAAATAACATAGATAATATTTACAATTCCGGCTACATTAGTTGGCGTATTCAGAAGAACGTCCTTTCAAACATTAAGCATTCCTGTTTATAGAGCTCTGATTTCGTGTATAAAGCCTTTAAATGGCGAGAACAATGTTTATATTTACAACTGAGGCTTAATTGGTTGGTGGTTTTTGAATAAAATAGTTTAAATCCTGAAGATTCATATATATACAGCTAAGAAAACTGTCTAATTGCAGTAAAACTCTTAAAATACACAATGATAGTCCTGGGACATGATTAGGAATGTGTAAGAAACACTGGAAATACCAGTAAATAGAGGGGTAATATTTCTATGGCCGTGTTCAATCACCGAGATTACAGGTAGAAAGCTGTGAAATGACAATAATACTGATAATATTTACAATTCTGGCTACATTAGTTGGCGTTTTCAGAAGAACGTGCTTGCTAACAATAAGAATTCCTGTTTATAGAGCTCAGAATTCGTGTATTAAACATTGAAATGATGAGAATACTGTTTACACTTGAAACTTAATTGGTTGGTGTATTTTGATAAAATAGTTTAAATCCTAAAGATTCATGCATATATAGCAAAGAAATCTGTCTAATTGTGGTAAAAGTCTTAAAATACACAATGATATTCCCAGGAAATGATTACGAACATGTAAGAAACACTTGAAATAACAGTAAATTGAGCGGTAATATCTCTATGGCCAAGTTCAGTCACTGAGATGACAGGTAGAAAGCTGTGAAATGATGAGAATACAGATAATGTTTACATTTGTGGCAACATTAGTTGGCGTTCTCAGAAGAACGTGCTTTAGAACAGTGAGAATTCCTGTTTTATAGAGCTCAGATTTCGTGTATTAAGCCTTTAAATGATGAGAATACTGTTTATATTTACAATTTTGGCTTAATTGGTTGGCTTTTCCTGAATAAAATAGTTCAAATCCGAAGATTTCTTCATATACAGCTAAGAAAACTGTCTAATTGTGGTAAAAATCTTAAAAAATACATACAATGGTAGTCCTGGGCTGTGATTAGGAACGTGTAAGAACTACTTGAATTACCAGTAAGTAGTGCGGTAATATCTCTATGGCCATGCTCAGTCACCGAGATTACAGGTAGAAAGCTGTGAAATGACGATAATACTGATAATATTTACAATTCTGGCTACATTAGTTGGCGTTTCAGAAGAACGTGCCTACAAACATTAAGAATTCCTGTTTATAGAGCTCAGGATTCATGTATTAAGCATTTAAATGACGATAATACTGTTTACACTTGAGAGTTAATTATTTGGCGTTTTTTGATAAAATAGTTAAATCCTGAAGATTCATGTATATACAGCTAAGAGATCTGTCCATTAGTGGTAAAAGTCTTAAAATACACAATGATAGTCCCAGGAAATGATTACAAACATGTAAGAAACACTTGAAATACCAGTAAATAGGCAGTAATATCTCTATGGCAGAGTTCAATCACGGAGATTCCAGGTAGAAAGCTGTAAAATTAAGAGAATACAGATAATATTTACATTTCCGGCAACGTTAGTTGGCGTTCTCAGAAGAATGTGTTTTCAAGCATTAAGTATTCCTGTTTATAGGGCTCCAATTTGTTGTATAATGCTTTTAAATGGTGAGAATACTATTTATGTTTGCAATTGAGGCTAAATTGCTAGGTGTTTTTTGAATAAAATAGTTTAAATCCTGAAGATTCATGTATATACAGCTAAGAAAACTATCTAACTGTCTTAAACCTGTTAAAATACACAATGAAAGTCCGGGGAAATGATTAGGAACATGTAAGAAACACTTGAGATACAAATAACTAGAGACATAATATCAGTATGGCTGTGCTCAATCACTGAGATTAGAGGTAGAAAGCTGTGAAATGAAAAGAACACAGATAATATTTACAATTCCGGCTATATTAGTTGGCAATTTCAGATGAATGTGCATTCAAACATTCAGAATTTCTGTTTATAGAGGTCAGAATTCGAGTACAAAGCCTTTACATGACGAAAATACTATTTATATTTACAATTGAGGCTTAATTGGTTGGCGTTTTTTGAATAAAATAGTTTAAATCCTGAAGATTCATATATATACAGATAAGACAACTGTCTAATTTGGTAAAACTCTTAAAATACACAATGAATGTCCCAGGATATGATTAGGAATGTGTAAGAAACACACGAAATACAAGTAAATAGAGCAGTAATATCTCTAATGCTGTGTTCAATCACTGAGATTTCAAGTAGAAAGCTGTGAAATGATGAGAATACAGATAAGATATACAATTCCAGATACATTAGTTGGCGTTTTCAGAAGAACGTGCTTTCAAACATTAAGATTTCCTATTTATAGAACTCTGATTTCATGAGGAGAATACTGTTTATATTTGCAATTGAGGCTTAATTGGTTTGCTTTTTTTTAATAAAATAGATTAAATCCAGAAGATTCATGTATATACAGCTAAGAAACCTGTCAAATTTTGGTAAATCTATTAAAATACACAGTGATAGTCCCAGGAAATGATTAGGAACATGTAAGGAACACTTGAGATACAAGTAAAATGAAACGTAATATCTCTATGGCCATGTTCAATCACCCGGATTAAAAGTAGAAATTGTGAAATGACGAGAATACTGATAACGTTTACAATTCTGGCAATGGAATTTGGCGTTTTCAGAAGAAAGTGCTTTCAAACATTAAGGATTCCTGTTTACAGTGCTCAGAATTTGTGTATAAAGCCTTTAAATGATGACAGTACTGTTTATATTTACAATTAGGTTGAATTGTTGGCGTTTTTTGAATAAAA
Organism: Myotis myotis; assembly: GCF_014108235.1. Taxonomy (NCBI): domain Eukaryota; kingdom Metazoa; phylum Chordata; class Mammalia; order Chiroptera; family Vespertilionidae; genus Myotis; species Myotis myotis. Next base: position 7,118 of record NW_023416382.1, on the reverse strand, counting down.
CAGTTTAAATCCTGAAGATTCACATATACACTGCTAAGAAAACTATCTAATTGTGGTAAAACTCTTATAATACACAATGATACTCCCGAGAAATGATTAGGAACGTGCTGGAAGCCGATCCACCATGGCTGCTTGAGGCAGTCCCTGCAGGGATGTTTCAAGGGACCTGGCATATATGCCATATTGATCTTAATATGTTTGCTCCCCTCTTAACAGCTATGTGTTTTAAACAGGATGAACTTCCTGAGAAAGGTTGTTTCCCCAGTGGGGTGGTTGGTCCCTTTGATCTTTGCTTAGAGTGACCTCCTTCAGTTACTTCCTTGTAGCTTAGTGGAACAATAGAGTAACCTTTGAATGGACATGGGAAGCCCCCTGGCCTATTGTATAGAACGGATAGGATAGGGACCAAATAGTATGAATACAGATGTTAGATGACAATAAAAGGAGAAACCTGGCTATGATGATCACCTGAACACTGCCTCCATGTCATTCATTCTTTGCCAACCCTGTCCACACTTTTGGGAACCCCTGGACCTGCTGGGGCTGGACCCCAGCAGGAACATGTGAGAAACACTTGAAATTCAAGTAAATTGAGATGAGATATCTCTATGGCCATCTTCAATCACCCAGAGTACATGAGGAAAGCTGTGAAATGATGAGGATACTGATAATGTTTACAATTCTGGCAAAGGAATTTGGCGTTTTCGGAGAAAGTGCTTTCAAACTTTAAGACTTCCTGTTTACAGATCTCAGAATTAGTGATTAAAACCTTTAAATGATGAGAAAACTGTTCATATTTACAATTGAGGCAGACTTGGCGGTGTTTCTTGAATAAAACAGTTTAAATACTGAAGATTCACGTATATACTGCTAAGAAAACTGTCTAATTGTGGTAAAACTCCTAAAATGCCCAATGATACCCAAGAGAAATGATTAGGAACTTGTGAGAAACACTTGAAATTCAAGTAAATTGAGATGAGATATCTCTATGGCCGTCTTCAATCACCCAGAGTACATGAGGAAAGCTGTGAAATGACGAGAATACTGATAATGTTTACAATTCCAGCAACTGAATTTGGCATTTCAGAAGAAAGTGCTTTCAAACATTAAGAATTCTTGTTTACAGAGCTCAGAATTAGTGATTAAAGCCTTTAAATGACGAGAAAACTGTTCATATTTACAATTGAGGCAGACTTGGTGGTGTTTCTTGAATAACACAGTTTAAATCCTGCAGATTCACGTGTATACTGCTAAGAAACTGTCTAATTGTGGTAAAACTCTTAAAATACACAATGATACTCCTGAGAAATGATTAGGAAAGTGTGAGAAACACTTGAAATTCAAATAAATAGAGACATAATATCTCTATAGCCATTTTCAATCACCCAGTTTACAGGTAGAAAGCTGTGAAATGATGAGAATACTGATAATGTTTACAATTCTGGCAACGGAATTTGGCATTTTCAGAAGAAAGTGCTTTCTTTTTTTTTAATTTTTTTTTAATTAAATCTTTATTGTTCAGATTATTACATTTGTTCCTCTTTTTTCCCCCCATAACTCCCCTCCTCCCAGTTCCCGCCCCACCCTCTGCCCTCACTCCCCACCCACTGTCCTCATCCATAGGTGCACTATTTTTGTCCAGTCTCTTCCCGCATCTCCCACACCCCTTTCCCCCCCAGGAATAGTCAGTCCATTCCCTTTCTATGTCCCTGATTCTATTATAATCACCAGTTCATTCTGTTCATCAGATTATTTATTCACTTGATTCTTAGATTCACTTGTTGATAGATGCATATTTGTTGTTCATAATTTGTATCTTTACCTTTTTCTTCCTCTTCCTCTTCTTAAAGGATACCTTTCAGCATTTCATATAATCCTGGTTTGGTGGTGATGAACTCCTTTAGCTTTTCCTTATCTGTGAAGCTCTTTATCTGACCTTCAATTCTGAATGATAGCTTTGCTGGATAAAGTAATCTTGGTTGTAGGTTCTTGGTATTCATCACTTTGAATATTTCTTGCCACTCCCTTCTGGCCTGCAAAGTTTCTGTTGAGAAATCAGCTGACAGTCGTATGGGTATTCCCTTGTAGGTAACTGAGTTTCTTTCTCTTGCTGTTTTTAAGATTCTCTCTTTATCTTTTGCTCTTGGCATTTTAATTATGATGTGTCTTGGTGTGGTTCTCTTTGGATTCCTTTTGTTTGGGGTTCTCTGTGCTTCTTGGACCTGTAAGTCCATTTCTTTCACCAGGTGGGGGAAGTTTTCTGTCATGATTTCTTCAAATAGGTTTTCAATATCTTGGTCTCTCTCATCTTCTGGCACCCCTATAATTCTGATGTTGGTACGCTTGAAGCTGTCCCAGAGGCTCCTTACACTATCCTCGCATTTTTGGATTCTTTTTTCATTCCGCCCCTCCGGTTGGGTGTTTTTTGCTTCCTCGCATTTCAAATCATTGACTTGATTCTTGCGCTCCTCTGGTCTGCTGTCGGGAGTCTGTATAATATTCGTTATTTCACTCCGTGTATGCTTAATTTCTAGTTGGTTCCCCAATATAAGATCGAGGGTCTCATTAGTTTTCTTGTAGATCTCATTAAGTTTATCGGTGGCTTCTAAACAGTTCTTGAGAGACCTTAAAGTGTGGTTCTGAACTCTATATCTTCCATTGACAATTTTGTCCTGTTTCTTTGTCTCCGCATTTTGTTATGCTTCCTTGGTGCACCCCCTAGTGGTCTTTGTTCGCAGTCTTATAGTTAAATCTTGATTGTTGTAGCTAATTCCAGGGAGGGTTTGACCTCCAGGCCAAGTGGCTATGAGAATCAGCTGTGTCAGCAGTGAGAGAACTTCTGTCCTCTAGGGAGGTGCTAATCTAGCCTTTGCCTGAGGTGCAGGGCTTGGGTGGGGCGGGTCGCACCGGATCAACAGGGTGGGCTGGAGAGAGCAGTTATGGCGGCTCTCAGTCCTGTCCCCAGGGGCTCTGCCTCTCTGAGTCCCAGCACTCGTTGCAAAGCTCAGAGAGAAAGCTGCACTCGCTCTGACCGAAGCCAGGCAGTCCCGCTTCTCCCGTTTGAGTCTGGGTCCCTAAAGACTCGCCGGGATCTGGAACTCAGAGTCTGTGACTCCCTCCCGATTGAAAACGCCAACCGCGCCCTCCGCCGCCAGCCCGCTCCGCGCACTCCGCACCTCAGAATTTGACTTCAGCACTGCGCCTCCTCTGAGTGTCCGTATGCGTTTCTCTTTCCTCCTAGTTGTAGGACTTCCACTCAGCCAGCGTTCCTGTGGTTCTGGGTGATGTCCCTTCCGTTTTTTGGTTTCACTTTTGAAGTAGTTGTTCAAAGCAGCAAACTCCGGCGTTAACCTATGCCGCCATCCAGAAAGTGCTTTCAAACATTAAGAATTCCTGTTTACTGAGCTCAGAATTTGTGTACAAAGCCTTTAAATGACGAGAATACTGTTTATATTTACAATTGCGACAGAATTGGTGGTGATCATTGAATAAAACTGTTAAAATACTGAAGATTCTTGAATATAAGGCTAAGAAAACTGTCAATTTGGGGTAAAACTCTTAAAATACACAATGATACTCCAGATAAATTATCAGGAATGTGAGAAACACTTTTTAATTCAAGTAAATAGAGATGTAATGCCCCGACCCGCGGGACAACAACGGGGGAACGAAGAGACACCCTAGGAGAATGAAACAAACAAGGTACATGAAAGAATGGAGGCAAGACAGTGCTCTGATCAAGCCTCAAACTTTATTTTCACAGCGGCAGAATATATACTGTTTTAGGGAAGGGGGGTGGGAAAAGGGGTCTATGGGCAGTAACCTTTTACTAGAGATTTATTAGGCTCCTGATGGCTGTGCTTATCAGCGGAGATGTGTGATTTAGCAGGCTCCGGATTGCTGTGTGTTTATCAGAGGAGATGTGTGATTTAGTGGCTGTGTGAGGGTAGTTTTGTCTTTTAACTGCTGGCCAAATTGCAAGACACAGGTGGTTTCTGGTAATTAGGAGTTTCCAGAAACTTAAAGTTCTTAAGATGGCTTTGTCTAAGCCAATATCTCTAATGGCTCCCAACAAAGTAATATCTCTATGGCCTTGTTCAATCACCCGGATTACAGGTAGAAAGCTGTGAAATGATGAGAATACTGATAATGTTTACAATTTCTGCAACGGAATTTGGCATTTTCAGAAGAAAGTGCTTTCAAACATTAAGAATTCCTTTTTACAGAGCTCAGAATTTGTGTATAAAGCCTTTAAACGATGAAAATACTGTTTATATTAACGACTGAGGCTGAATTGGTAGCATTTTGTGAATAAAACAGTTTAAATCCTGAAGATTCAAGTATATACTGCTAAGAAAACTGTCTAATTGTGGTAAAACTCTTAAAATACACAATGATAGTCTTGAGAAATTGTTAGGAAAGTGTGAGAAATGCTTGAAATTCAAGAAAATAGAGATGTAATATCTCTATGGCCATGTTCAATCACTGGATTACAGGTAGAAAGCTGAGAAATGACGAGAATACTGGTAATGTTTACAACTCCGACAATGGAATTTGGAATTTTCAGAAGACAGTGCTTTCAAACATTAGGAATTCCTGTTTACAGAGCTCAGAATTTGTGTATAACGCCTTTAAACCACGAGAATACTGTTTATATTTACAATTGCGGCAGAATTGGTGGCGTTCATTGAATAAAACTATTAAAATACTGAAGAGTCTTGAATATACGGCTAAGAAAACTGTCAATTTGGGGTAAAACTCTTCAAATACACAATGATACTCCCGAGAAATGATTAGGAAAGTGGGAGAAACACTTGAAATTCAAGTAAATAGACATGTAATATCTCTATGGCCATGTTCAATCACCTGGAATACAGGGAGAAATCTGTGAAATGACGAAAATACTGATAATATTTACAACTCCGGCTACTTCAGGTGGCGTTTTCACAAGAATGTGCTTTCAAACATTAGGAATTTATGTTAATAGAGGTCATAATTTGTGTGTGAAGCCTTTAAATGAGGAGAATACTGGTTATGTTTACAATTGAGGCTGATTTCCTCTAGCGTTTTTTTCTGTGAATCAGTTAAAATGCTGATGATTCAAGTACATACTTCTAAGAAAACTGTCTAATTGTGGTAAAACTGTTAAAAGACACAACGATAGTTTCCAGAAATTATTAAGAACGTGTAAGAAACACTTCAAATACACGTAAATAGATTCTTACTACATTTACTGCCGTGTTCAATCACCGAGGTTTCCAGTGGAAAGCTGTGAAATGACGAAAATACTGATAAAATTTGCAACTCTGGCTATTCAGGAGGCGATTTCACAAGAATGTGCTTTCAAACATTAGGAATTCATGTTTACAGAACTCAGAATTTGTGTAAACAGCCTTGGAATGAAGAGAATAGTGTTTATGTTTACAATTAAGGCTGATTGGCTTTGGCGTTTTTTGTGTGAATCAGTTAAAATGCTGACGATTCAAGTATATACTTCTAAGAAAACTGTCTAATTGTGGTAAAACTCTTAAAATACACAATGATAGTTTCCAGAAATGATTAAAAACTTGTAAAAACACTTAGAATAAAAGTATATAGATTCTCTCTACATTTTCTGCCGTTCTCAATCACGGAGATTACCAGTGGAAAGATGGGAAATGACAAGAATTTGCTTTCAAATATTAGGAATTCATGTATATAGAGCCCAAAATTTGTGTAGAAAGACTGTAAGTGAGGACTATACTGCTTATGTTTACAATTGAGCCCGAATTTTTCTGCCGTTCTTTGTGTGAATCAGTTAAAATGCTGACGATTCAAGTATATGCTTCTAAGAAACCTGTCTAATTGTGGTAAAACTCTTAACATGAGCAATTATACTTTCCAGAAATGATTAAAAACTTGTAAGAAACATTTGAAATAAAGGTAAATAGAATCTTACTACATTTCCTGCCGTTTTCAATCATGGAGATTACCAGTGGAAAGCTGGGAAATGACCAGAAAACTGATAATATTTACAACTCTGGATACTTTAGGGAGCATTCTCACAAGAATTTGCTTTAAAATATGAGAAATTCATGTTTATAGAGGGCAAAATTTTTGTAGAAAAACTGTATGTGAGGACTATACTGTTTATGTTTACAATGGGGGCCGAATGTCCCTGGCTTTTTTTGTGTGAATCAGTTAAGATGCTGAGGATTCAAGTATATGCTTCTAAAAAAACTGCCTAGTTGGGATAAACTTTTAAAATACGCAATTATAGTTTCCAGAATTGATTAATAACTTGTAAGAAACACTTGAAATAAAGGTCAATAGATTCTTACTACATTTCCTGCCGTTTTCAATCATGGAGATTACCAGTGGAAAGCTGGGAAATGACCAGATAACTGATAATATTTACAATTCCGGCCACTTTAGCGAGCATTTTCACAAGAATTTGCTTTCAAATATTAGGAATTCATGTTTATAGAGCGCAAAATTGGTGCAGAAAGACTGTAAGTGAGGACTATACTGTTTATGTTTACAATTGAGGCCGAATTTCTCTGGCAGTTTTTGTGTGAATCAGTTAAAACGCTGACGATTCAAGTACATACTTCTAAGAAAACTGTCTAATTGTGGTAAAACTCTTAAAAGACACAACAATAGTTTCCAGAAATGATTAAAAACTTGTAAGAAACACTTCAAATAAAAGTAAATAGATTCTTACTACATTTCCTGCCATTTTCAATCAGGGAAATTACCAGGGGAAAGTGGGGAAATGACCAGAATACTGATAATATTTACAATTCCGGCCACTTTAGCGAGCGTTTTCACAAGAATTTGCTTTAAAATATTAGGAATTCAGGTTTATAGAGCGCAAAATTTGTGTAGAAAGACTGTTTGTGAGGACTATACTGTTTATCTTTATAATAATAGCTGAATTTCTCTTTCTTTTTGTGGGTGAATCAGTTAAATGCTGACGATTCAAGTACATACTTATAAAAACAATGTCTAATTGTGGTAAAACTCTTAAAATACGCTATTATAGTTTCCAGAAATGATTAAAAACTTGTAAGAATCAATTGAAATAAAAGTAAATAGATTCTTACTACATTGCCTGCCATTTTCAATCAGGGAGATTA